>NC_064769.1:22114175-22417206 GCF_011397635.1 Epinephelus fuscoguttatus
TCTCACTCAGCTCACAGTAAGTGCCCTTCCCGTATAGACTGTGCCAAAGAGGGACGCCACTTCTGCACATTGGGCTCCTCTCGCTGTGGCAGCTGCCTCTTCCCATTGGAGGAGAACGAGGAAGGACGCTGCGTGGGGAGGAAGAGGCACCATCGGCATGGTAAGAATAATAGAAACATCTCACACACAAACAGAGTCGTGCAGTTTTGCATTCACTACGATGAGATCAAGTGGCAACATCCAAGACTGAAACTGCAGTTCCTCAAATGTCCACTTGAGGCTGACTCCAAAATAAATCTGTCCTCCACTGACCTAACAGTAGAAATAAACATGTTTACAGCCTGGTACAAAAGACGATTTTGGTCTCTATAGTTTATCCTCCCATTCATGATAACTACAGTAGAGGGGGTGAATTTTTCTGTAACTTAAAATTATGCACTTTGTCAGGGAGACAAGAATGATGTCTGGGAACAATTTAAATCGTTGTCCTTGTCCGGCACATCTTAACACAAGCATTACTTCTGTTCAAATTAGAGCTGAGAGGACAATGAACAGTTAATCATTTAAAACAGGGTGTCAAATTCATTTTAGTTCAGGGGCCACATACAGCCCAGTTAGATCTCCAGTGGGCTGGACAGTAAAACTGTTACATAATAACCTCTACATAACAACCCCTCAAAATTTTTCCCCTTTTTTAATGTTCATTATCTTTAAATTTGACCACAATAAGTATTCATTGTAATTTCAGAGAGCTGTATTCTGGTCAGGGTGGAGAAGCCTCTGAGGCAGCGTTTTACATGAAGTATACTCACTGTTACAAACTGACACTCTTAGCCTTCACAACTGCATCAATATCAGGTGTACAAAGTCATCCAGTGGGCCAGATTGGAGCCTTTAGCGCAGTGGTTCTGGCCCCTGGCCGTATGTTTGACACCCAAGATTTAAATGTGCAATATGTTACTTTTTTGCCACCAGTCAAAAACAATACCAGAATACAGAGCAGTTATTGCAGTCAGTTTATCCCTGTTAGGATTCATCTTTGTTCATTGAGCCGAAATATCCGCACAGGCCTCCTCCTCCTCTCTGTGTTTCCCATGCAGTTCTTACGGGTAGCCAAATTATCCGTAAAGGTTTCGTCCTCACCAAAACTAACAGACCTGGTGATTTAAACCACTAAACACACTGAATAAAGCAGCTTCATGTTAAATATCAGTGTTTCTCTGATGCTGAGCGGCTGCTAACGTTTGCTTGGCTCGTTTCTCTGATAACTTAAAATCCAGACGTCTGATGACTAAAATCCCCCATCCAGTTAAAAATGACCAAATAATAATAATAATAATAAAAAAACAAAAAGTGGCTTAAAACTGGATAAAAAGTCCATTAATGAGAGCTCCTGGCAGACAACCACAGCTCTGATGCATGAGCGAAGGGAATGTGCCACCACTCGCAGGCAACAGCAGCCAAATGATGTGTCCTTCATTAATATAACAGATTTCTCTGGAAACATTTGGGACACTCTAAGTGCACGACTCAAAAAAATATGTTGCGTATTTCAAGTCGTTTTTTGACATTTTAATGTGGAAAAGTTACACATTATATCTTTACATTAATTTTCAAGCAAATATGTCCAGAATTCTCTGGTTCCAGCTTGTGAAGATTTGATGCTTTTCTTTACCGTATAGCATTAATAATAATAATAATGATAATAATGATAAACTTTATTTATATAGCACCTTTCGTACACAAAATGCAGCCCAAACTGCCTCTACAATAAGGACAGTATGAGACCTGAGTGCTTCACATGAAAACAGACATAAAGCAGACAAGGCAATTCAATATAAAAAGACATTTAAAAGAGTTTAAAACATGGATTAACTGAGTTGTAAAACTATAAATCATCAAATCAAGTAAGATTTTAAAAGCAGCGTGAAGCATAAATAGAAAGTAAAAGCGTAAAAAGAAAAGGTTTCAGACCTGTGTCAGGAAGTCAGAGCTAGTTAAAGGCTAAAATGAACCGATGGGTTTTTAGCTTTCTTTTTAAAATATTTAGCGAGCTAGCTTCCCTGATATATATAGGTAGTGTGTTTCATAGCTTTGGGGCGTGACTGACAAAGGCTGCAGTGTCGATTTTCTTCCGGCTGTTGCTGGGAACCTCCAATATACCAGCAGCAGATGATCGCAGTGTTCTTGGAGGCAAATAGTTCGTAGCAATGTAGCTCGGTCCCAGCCTATGTAGGGCTTTGTACACAAGGAGGAGGAGGAGCTTAAAATCAATTCTGAATAACAGGAAGTCAGTGCAGAGCAGCTCAGACTGGCCTGATGTGCTCTGTCCTCTTGTTTCTGGTTAATACCCGAGCTGCAGAGCTCTCTGTGGTGTTTTTTGGGAAGCCAGTAGAAAGGGCATGAGTCAGTTTCTTGGCATCTTTTTCATTTAGAAATGCTCATACCTTAGCGATGTTTTTGTGGTGGAAAAATTATGTTTTCGTCACCTTGTTAACATGAGACTTGAAGTTTAGATCTGAATCTAGGTTCACACCAAAACTTGTAACTTCGGATTCAGGGAGTTAATTTCCCCAGATTATTAAGCATTACTTCAGTTTTGTCTTCACTGTGACCTGGATCTCTTTGGATTGTGGACAGTTGAGCAAACAAAACAAGGAACTCAAAGACACCACTTTTCATGGACAAAGCAATTAGTCCAGGAAAATAATCCTGCAAACAAATACTTCTACACTTTATGACTTATGTGTTTGCTGAATAAAAAGGCAGAATAGATTAGGCTTGACAAGAGTAAACTGAGGATTGATTAATACCGGCTAATTACAACCTCAGTTCCCCTGCTGACGTCTCAAATGACAGTTACAACAAGAGTGCATATAGACGTACTGACAGACTTGCTGCCATTCTTTCTCTGCTTTCTTGAACATCTTCGCTCCACATTCATTCTTTGTCACTGCCTCTTTTATTCTCAGCTGATCTCTGTATCCTGTTGCCTACATCTTTCTTCCACTCCACCTCTTTCTCTCAGTTGCCTATTGATTCTGCGCTCCCCTTCTCCTCCCCTGTCAATCTTAGTTTGATCGCTTTATTCCTCTCTCCTCCAATTCACTCTTTTCTGGTCCAGCTCTCCTCTCTCTCAACTTTCTTGTTGTGGTCTTTGCTCTTCCTTCATCTCCCATGCATATCTGTGACGACTGTGGTGCGGTCTGATCCTCTGTGTTTTTTAATCCGCCCCTGCCCCTGCTGTGTCTGCAACGCACACATACACACACATGCACCACCCCCGCACTGGCGGCTTTAATCACTTAGTCGACATGCCTCTTTCTCTCCCTCTCTCCCTCCTTTGCCCTTCATCTCCATCACTGAATCTAATGTCATTCAATAAGAGAGCCAAGCTGCAAAAATAAATCTTATTTTTCTGATTTCCATGGCACGACTTCGCACTGCTGGCACGCACACCCGTGTTTCGAGAAGGCGCCGCAGAAATTAGAGAGCAAAATTGAAACATGTTGTGTATATTTGACCACGCTGGCTGTCTCTGCACATTTGTGTGTGTATGTGTTGTCACTGTGTGTGTATTTATGCCTGTCGGTGGGCACGTGTGTGCTCTCTGCAGGATTAATAATTTAGATGGGTCTGCGGCAGGAGAGGATACAAACTTGGCTCGGAATTATTGGCGGCGGCATCAGAAAGAGAAGTAAACGTGAGGAGGAGATGAGTGTGTGGATGTTTTGAAGAGAAAGGTCACATCATGCAGAAGAGGAGAGGCTGTTTTTTAATGCTGCACATTCATATGATGATAAAGCCTGATAAGTTATGGACTTTGGATTGAGTCTCATATGTGATGCTGTTGTTTATGTGTGTGTGTTGTGAATCCAGCATATCGTAGGCCTCGGCTAAGCTCCCTTGTGGTTACATAAACCCCCAAGAGACCACAGGACACAGTAATCCACATGGAAGACCAACTCTGCCTCTTTTTTCACACTCCCATGCAAACGTGGACACAGAAACACACAAAATGTTGAGATGAACAGATGAAATTACTGTAATTTCACTCCCCTAAATATAACACATTTGGTTTATTTGGTGTTTCGGGGGCAGCCACATCTCTTAATGCATCATAACACAATAACGAGCTGCAGTCCAGCTGAGCCTTGGTAGTTTGGCAGCATTACTGACTGCAAATTACACTTCTGTAGTCACTCTGTCACATCAGAGGAAATTTGATGGATGTGATTTCAGGACTAAACAACTGATTATCTAAAATTTGGACGCTTGCTAAAGCATGAAAAATACACATCATCAAAACAGAAATTCTGACGCACGATTTTGTCCACACCCCCCTCAGTATAAGTGAGTTAATTTGCTCTCTTTTTCATTTATTTGCCTCACTCACTAACACACGCACTCACAACCGAACCTTTGTTTTGTCAGCGAGCACAGTTTGCGTCATAAAGTGTTGTTCTTCCAATTCAATTCCCAATTTCCACATCGCGTCATCACCAGCAAGCTGACTCACTGGCTCTTCATCATGGCTGAAGTTTCAACTTTTCTACAGTTTTAAAGAATCATCACAATAATATCATAAAGCAGCTTTTAAAAAGTTACACATTGTGTGAGAATTAGATGCTGAGACTGCTGAGTAGGTACAAGAGTGGCAAGATGAAGTGCAGTCCAGCTGGTTCAAGATACTGCCGTCATCCTTCATTTACACCACCCAGGACTTTGGCTCGTCACTCTCCTCCTGCTGTGGCTTCCCTGGCTGTAGAAAAGTAGTGTGTAAGGATTAATATAGCTACTACTATAAGACTGTGTTACCACCGACTACCTAAAGCCTAGTTCACATTACACGATATTCACTGCGATTTTGACGTTGCAGAGGATCTTGAGAGCCACCTTGGGTCGGAGGTGAGTCAGATAGTCTGCCACAAAGAGTCCTCATGTGAACAAGCCTTCGAGCAAGTTGCCCCCTC
The DNA here is from genome assembly GCF_011397635.1 of Epinephelus fuscoguttatus. Taxonomy (NCBI): domain Eukaryota; kingdom Metazoa; phylum Chordata; class Actinopteri; order Perciformes; family Serranidae; genus Epinephelus; species Epinephelus fuscoguttatus. The sequence goes on from NC_064769.1 coordinate 22,119,149, forward strand.
GTCTGTGACTGGGACTGGATATCTGGCATGCCAGAAAACTGGAGAAGTCTGACACGACTGACAAAGAGCATCAGCCAATCAGAGGCGGGATACGTCCCACGTCAGCACGCAGGAGGACGGAAGAAATGTGAGGAGGACAAGCCACAAGGTTGCCACTTGCCAGGTCGGCTTATTTGCTGCAACCTTTTGCTTGTTTCTGAAGTGGAGTTGCTTATTTGGGCTTGCTCTCTAAACGTGGCCTTTCTCTATATATGCCCGTCTAATAAGTTATTTAAACGCATGATAGTTGCTTCTTTTGGGCTTGTTTCCATAGCCCTGGTTGTTTGTTTTTCTCCCAAGATCTGGCAACACTGACAAGCCGGCAAGCAACAACAACAACAATGGCGGCGTCCACAGCATCACAGGGAGCGCGTTCTGTTTGGACCCAGGCCCTGGAGGCAGATCTGATTCAACACTGGGAAGAATATCCATGCCTTTACGATGTGTCGTCTCCAAGTTAAAAAAACATAGTTTGGTGATGTCACTGCGTTATCTGGGGCTCTGTCAGCGAGGGCTCGGTGGAGAAATCTTGTGGTGTTTACACACAGGTTGTAATGCATTTGGCGAGACTCCCAATGACAGAAACACATGTCGCCAGCTATGAACACTCAAAAGATTACAATAGTCTCCGCAATGCAAAATCAGGGTGAAAATCGTGTAATGTGAACTAGCCTTAAGTGACAACCTCCAGGACTGAAACTTCAGTTCCTCAAATGGCCACTTGAGGCTTGCTCCAGAATCACGTCAATCCTCATAGACCCCCATGTTAAGTAGAAATATAATACAGTAGAAATAAACATGTTTGCAGCCTGGTGTGAAAAACAGTTTTGCTTTCTGTAGCTAATTTGTCCATTTATGACATCTGTACAGAGGATGGATTTTTGTAGAACTCACCAGTCTAAATTTTATCAGGCTTAAAGTGATGCAGGCTGTCTGCTAGGCATCACCACAGTCTATAGCCCCTTTTACACTTCCTGTTGAGGGCCGAAATGTCTCTCCATTATTCTGCTCCTCCGCTGTGTATAAAAGGTACGATCACAGAATGGGGAGGACAAAGCTGGCAGCGGAGGCAGTAACAGCACCAAATCTGTGTCTGTGTGTCACATTTTGATGATATGTTATGTGTGCAACCAACCGACTGGAGATTTAAAAAGCAGCTGCTAGCAGTTGGCAGATAACTCAAATAAAAAGAACAGCTACTGAAAATGTCCACAAATTAGGGAGACTATGACATCCAGGCACCCTGGGTGTCGTCATAGAGTGCTCCAGGGATGAGGTTTTTTTTCTGTAGGCTGATGTGGAAGTTAGCATTGTCCTGGTTCCCTTGTCAAAAAGCCAGCTGGATTTTTCCATTTGTTTTTGGCTCATTGCGGAAAATGAGCTTTGTGGCAAACAAATGTTTTGTTCAGCAAGATCATGTTCACAAATTAATTCCACTTTTATGATTTTTGAAGCGTAATCACCAGAAGTAAATACCTAATGTTGGGCTATAAACGAACTACACCATGTTCGCATGACCTAACATCCCTGCCACAGTGTGACCGTGAAGCCGTGTTCGTCGTGATGACGCTTTGCGGTCTCATTTAGCCACTTGTCAGCATCCGCCTTTTTTAAGACGCATAATAGCTACAAAATTCACAAGTGGGGGATTTACTGACATATATTATGTCACAGAACAGAACCAAAAAGTCCCTTACACTTGTGTTAACCACAGACCTTATTTCAGGCGTCTAACCAAAAACCTAAAAAACTGACTGACTTCATGACGAGGGACCCAGAAGTGGTAAAATGCTAACTCATTTCCGGGTTTAAAGCGTCATCATTAGAGCACTCTATGGTGGCTACAGCCATTATTTTTATATAGTCTATGCTACTAACCCACCATGACCTCCACACTGCCTCTGCTGCCTTCTGGGGTCTCAGATAATCAGGTTTTGCGTCTTGGTTGACAGACAAAAATAATGGATTTTTTCCTGTTACTTTCAATTAAATCAACAAATTAATTATCAAAGAAACTGGAGGAGTACACTTTATAATTATTGACAGCATAGCTAGTGTCTCTTATTCTCACTACGACCCTGCTCCACTCACTGTGCCAACACTACATCGTTTACTGCTGTGTAGTCTTTCTAACTTCCTGACCTCTGAATCACACGCCCTACTTACATATCTTGCATTCAAATTATTATATCAGTGCTTCTCTTTTTTACATTATTATACATCTGTGGCCTTGCACTTGTTGGTCATTTTGACAGCCTCTAAGTGGCAGAAATTCGATGTTGTTCTGCTTTTGTTTTGACTGGAAATCACTTTATAAGGAGTCAAAAATGTCAAATATTTCACACATTCAATCCAGAGAGGATGGAAGCTCACAGTAGAAGAACAAGCGAGGCAGGCAGCACTTTTTATTGCAAGTAGGACCGGCTTGTATTTGACATGGAGGCGTGCACTGCCATTGGTAAACATACAGAATGCCTGGAAGCACATCCTTTGTTCAGAGGCTGCTCAAATAGACTGTAAATAGTATGTATTCTTTAAATGCAGTCGAATTGTGTATGTTTAAAGGCTGAGCTGTCTCCATGTAGCCCAGTGCTTTTACGGACTGTCTCTTTCTTTCTTCCCGTAGCTCATTTTCTCTTACATCCACTCATAAGGTTATATTTGACTCTCTTTGTTCCCACTTTTTGTGTATGAATGTTTATATATTTCCACATTAATAATACAGAATAGAGCGGCCAAAAACCCGTAAAGACCGAGACACTCAAACAGCTGTTAGAGTGGCACACAACATGAACAAATATCCCGCAGCAGTTTACTTTGGTAACACGAGCTTAGAACACTCATGTCATGCTGTTTTAACATTTTGAACCACACTCCCATCTGTAATAACATTTTAGATATCCAAAAAAGCATTTCTTTTAGTCAGAATTGTATAGTCACCTGTCAGAATGGTAACTAAGATTTCCACAATAACATTCTTAATAGAAATTCTGTTTCAAGATATCTACAACTTTAATTGTACTAGTCAAAATTCAATTCTGCCGAGTCAAAACAAACATTTTAGATATCCACAATGACGTTCTTCCATGGAAAATGGACGTCAGTGTTTCCGTTTGTGTGTACTAGGGGTTTGATTTCACATATCTACAACTGCATTTTTGATCGTATAATTCCATAAAAATCCCATTTTAGATATCTACAATCCAGTTGTTACTCATCATAATTTCAATTTAGATAGACATGTCAGATATCCACACTTGAAATTATTATTGGAAACAATGCAGTTTCAGATATTCACAGAAATAATCCTTTATTCCTAGAGTGGGGAAATTTGCAACATTACAGCAGCAGAAGGATAGTGCAAACAGGAAGCATCAGTAGAAAAAAAAAGCACAAAGCAGTACATAAGTTTGTATCGATAAAGAGAAAAACACAGATTGGTGTAAAATCTGTTGAAATAACATCAGAATAAATGACACCGACTATGATGACTTGCACAAAATATTCAGTTTTTTGCTCCTATTCCAAAAATATTCCTACTAAGCTGTTTACATGGCTAATGAAAATTAATATTCCATTTATATTACTGTTTACATGCAGCCGTGCATACTCTGATAAATATGCTCTAGCTTGTTGTTTGTCAATTTAAAATATGGAGAAGTAAAAGAACCATTTTGCTTCTTTAGGCCAGTTTTCCCACCTGTCGCAGACTTGTTCAACCATGTAAACACAGCCTACCTCTTTCATTCCTTCAACCACCATCTTGAAAATCTGTTAATATCTAAGTCTTTTATCATGTTTGTGTAAATAAATGAATAAATTACACATACACACACCTCTATTCCACTTTGTACAATGAATCTCACAATATTACAGTCTTTGCCGTTGTAAACAGTCACACATTGTAACTGCATGCTGTAATGCTTATAGAGCATCAAAATGCATAAATCTGTTCAAAGTTTAGATTGTCTTCACTGATACTTCACATTTAGCAGTAACTCCAGTTTCACACCTGCAGTTCTGAACCTACACTTTCTCTCCAACCTGCACCACATATTAGCAAGAGAGGTAACAGCAGAAACAATTTAGAGCTGCTGATGTGGGCACATGGAGGCGAGGAAGGTGATTGCTTCTGCAGATTTGATGCCATCTACACTTGCAATCGATGACAGTAGCACTTTTTTATTAAAGTAATTAAAGTGAAAAAGGGAAAAAGAAAGAAAGGAGACTCACTGGCAGATAGACATGGCTGTAAATCTATCAACAGATCAAGGCTGTTATATTACTGCAGATTTTTGAAGTGAAAATATATAGTTTTGAGGGTCATTTTTTAATCAAAGGGGTAAAAATCTGTCCGTCTTTTTCTGCAGACTTGGAATCGTTTCCATTGCTAGGTGTATTCATTTTTAAATAGATGAAAGACAGGTTGGACTATTTACTGAAGGTTAGAACGATGTAACATTTTTTCAGTATTTACCCAAAGCTCTGCAGTCAGCTGTGACGAAGTTTTTATAGCAGGTGGGAGTGTGACTCACTGCTATGATGACAAGGTAGGCTACCTTACCGACTTTAGATTTCACGGGCAAAAAATACATTTTAACTGTGCGCCACTCCCTGATACTAAAAACAGACAATCTAATAAAGTAGATAGAAGTTTCTGTTTAAACTTTGTGAGCTGTCAAGTCAGTCAATAGTCTGGTTTCAGAGCACTTCATAATGAACTACCTGTAGTCTTCTGCCTGTCTTCCTCCCTACTCCATGTATTAAATGTCCCACTAGAGGGCAGCAGGACACTCTGAGTATAATTCAGTGATGTATACAGGACTGAGGACATGCCCACTGTGAATGGGGAGGCACCTGATCACTTACAACTGTCCCTTCCAAGAACTCAAAATGGTCATGTCACAGACTGTTAGTTTCATAGTTTGAAATTAAGGAAGTGCTTTGTTGTAGCACTGAAATGACACAACGTCAATCCCACAAAAGACTGATGATAGATATTTTGCCTGGTTTATTTGTTTTGGTGTAAAAATAAAGATTAATTTGAAGGCTTTTAGGCTCTCCAGAGTTGAGGTTTTCTTTTTGTTGTGCTTTAGTGTTATACTGTTTAATACAACCACAGTACATTTTGCAATTTCCCCACAAATGTCAAGCAAAAACTCGAAAATAAAGTGACAGTATCTGTGAAATCTGTCCTATTTAGAGTTTTTAAACAAGGACAGGAGGGGGCAGGAAGAGAGAGCGTGTGTGTGCACGCATGTGATTTGGGGGGAGGAAGAAATGTGAATGGGTTTTCAAGTGGGAACATAGACCAGCACAGATGTGTGTGAGACCCTCGATCCCTGTTGAGCTGTTTAGTGTTTGTTTGTTGTACCCAGCTGCCCCCTGGGTGCCTCTCAAGAGGTTATGGGTCATTATCAAGCCAGTGACAAAACTCTCTTACACAAGGAGAGGTGTGCGTGCTTAGTCAGTGTGTGACAAACCACACACATACACACAATCACCACCTTTAACTTCAAGCTAGGTGCTCCTGAGAGTGTTTAAACATTTCCCTGCAGGTTATAAATCAGCCCATGCTTTGGAACAAGATGTCCCCAAACCCATACGACCACATACGTGGGCCTACCCTTTAATGCAACTATAGATGTATTATTGGATCTAGATACTGGACTGCTCGACTTTTAGCCTTTGCACTGTGATACTGTAGTGGATTTTTAAATTGCTTCTCTTGGCTCAAGGTAAGCTTTTACAACTTTAAAACCTCTGTGGATCAAAAATTGATAATAGAAAGAGTCATAATTAACCTTGTTTGCAGTTTGAGGTGTCTTGCCAGCAGTTTTACTGACATATCTTTTATAATGGTCATCTGTGGGGAAATGGTTTTTGGGCTACTGCGAGTGATCGCTGGGAAAAATTGGAAGCAAGGATGAGCTGCCATCTCCAAAAGTAGGGCCCTTAATGGGAGCAGGTTTAAACATGTTTGTTTTGTAATGTTGTGAAACGGTCACAGTTTGGTGAGGTTTAGGCACTAAAACTAATTTTCAAGGATTAGGAAATGATGGTCTGGGTGAAAATAAGTGCGTTTGTTGTGTTTTAAGTTACTTGCATTGTGTACATGACGTTAGTTAATTATATTACATAAGTTTACTCATATTTGTTTAAGGTGCTGTATGTAACTCTGGAGGAAGTTAGTTTATTGGGAAGAAAAAATTAACTTCAGGCACTCAGGTTTAGCAGGTTAAAAAATCTTTATTTCAAAAACATGGCTGCTTACATTAAAACACTGACCGGTATCGACTCTATGGTCTTTGTCAGGGTGTAAAAGGATGGACAAGAGTCAAGCAAACATTTTCTAAGCTTGGTAGGGGGTGTCACCCAATCTTGATTAATAAATGAGCGCCGGTGGGTGACAGTAATGGATTACAATGAGAAGCCATTTTGAAAGTTAAAATGCCTCCACAAGCGTTTAAAAAAAAACCTGTACCAAAAATGAAAAATTACTACTAACCAAATATCAAAAATGTACATGTAAAAAATTGAAATGAAGGCTTTTTAACTTCATTCAAATGCATCTGTTCCTGGAGTTCATTTTTTCTTCCCATGTGCCAAACCATTTTCTTCAAGAGCACCTGCATTTTTTCTTGAGTATCATATGATAAAGACGGTCCTCGAGCACACAGCTATCTCGTTCTCCGAAGTTGTTGAGTCTCATTCCCAGGTTGTCAAATTCGTACGCTTTGGGTCAGTGGTTTGGTCTGACTCCCAACCCCAAGCAACGGTATTTGACATTAAAATAACCCAATATTGACTTTTGGTTTCACACAATACACAAACGACACTCTCTGGGGTCAAAGTCCTGCGTTTGTTTGACCCATCCATCCACCTATGCGGACTTCATCGCTCTTTATACTACATTCCATTTCTTCCGTCTTTGCTCCAAGCAGAATTACTACGACCATCAAAGGTTCCTGCCTAACAATAAGCATAAATATGGCTTGTTATAAGTTTCTTCTACAAACCTACTGGGTCAGTTTTTGGAAGAGGACCGTCTCCTTTTGAAATACCACCAATGAATAGCAGATCTTTTTTAGAATCTCCTCTAAAATTGAAACCTGTGTTGCCACCACATGCTCCCCGCGGAGCACATGGGCACAGTTGGAGCTCCCAACCACCTGCAAAGTACAGATGGTGCGTCCTGCCTCCACAGACACCGCCAATGGAGTGCACTAAATGGCCATTAGTCGAGGGGGGTAAGAAAGTAACAAAGCAGGCAGTGAAAGTGCTGGCATGTCATATCATACACATTAGCTCAGCCAGATGGCCGGCCTTCTGTAGAGAAAGTGACACTGTAATCATTAATGTAATGTAGATGCTGGCAGAAGTGTGTAATAACACATTTGTGAAGATAGATTCTGGCTGGAAGATGGTCATTTATTTCTTCGCACTGGTTCCTACATGGATGGAAATCAAACCAACTGTACATATTGTAGGAAAAGATGATGAATGGGTCATCTGCTAACTTTGCTTTAGCACTATTAGTAGTCTCAACTTCTTCTCTCATAACTTGCCTTCTCTCCAGCTCCGAGTGCAAATACCTCTAATTTGATATTTGATATATAGCAGGGTAACTTTATAGAGGGAAATAGCACTTTGATCACCACCATTAGCAGCAAGCTATGGGATCTATTGTGACTGTAGCAACTGAAGCCCAGTGAAGCCAATGTTTGGCTGATTGCTCCGGCCCCCTGTGGTGCTTCCTCCCCCGGCCACACACACACTATCGGCCCTGGTCGCCCTGGACACCTCGGCAGTGCTGCAGGAATGCGGCTCACTGTCTGGCCTCATGAGCTGTTAACAACAGTTTAGCATTGTCTCTTTTTTTTAACAGTCCACAAACAAACAACACACAAGGGCACACTCCCTGTCCATCACTTCAGAGGCAAACACATGTATACATGCCGAAACCATATGCGTGTGCTCTTAGTCTCCCTGTCTTACACACATTAGTTAGACATTATCTGTGGAGAGACGCTAAAATTATGTTCTCCAGACTCTGAAAAGCCCAACCTCAAGCTTATTGGACATGAATAGGGACAAAAACTAAGAAAATTAGAGCTGATTAGTAGACTGGCAGAAGGTAAATCTGCTACTAATATGATAATCTTTTAATCTTTAAAGAGATACCATGGAGGAATGTGGTGCTGTGTCCGCAATATTAGTAGCTTCCTCTTGGATTTGGGCATCCTGTGGTCTGGCACTTGGGTCCGACCTCACCTGTGGGCTGTACACGCCAAATAAGAAGAAATTAAAACAAAACAGGCAGAGTGCAGAGTCTCTGCAGACAAATACACCACCACACTTTTCTAGTGGGTCATAAGTTATCGTTGAGAGGGATTAATTTTATATGAGACTATTATTTTGGGGTTTTTTGGTTGTTGTTGTAGGAAATTGCTGCGTTTAAAATCATTTTTTCAAGCAAAAATTAAGATAAAATAAAAATTTTATAAACCAAATGATTAACCGATAAAATAATTGGCAGATAAATGAATATAATAAGACACGGAAAAGAATCTCTAAGTACATGTCTGGCCAGAAGGCTCATCCTGTGTCAATGGAAGGACTCTTCACCTCCAACATATGGACTTTCATGGTAAACATAGAAGTTCAAAAATTGTAACGAAACATGCTACACGCCTATACTTAAGTCATACAAGGTAATTAATTTGTCATCAGCTTTTCCTTTTTTAAAATTTTTTATACATATTTTTTATTTTTTATTTATTCCTTTTGGTCTGGCTCTCTCTGTTTGTTCCTGGGGTGATGGGTGGGTGGAGTTATCTTTTTGTTCTTGGTTCTGTGACTATTTATTAATGCTCTGTACATCTTTATGGATTTACCATTAAAAATATCTTGTTAAAAAAGAGAATCACCAAGTACACCCCTGAAGGAAAAACATACTCTTCTGTTTTAAATTCCAGATGTTATGCATTGTTGTTATGGCTAAATGTTTATCATTGTGGGAACCTCGGTCATACAGTAGGTGTTTAGGCCTCGTAACTGTGCTTGTGATGCATATGAAGTTACCATTCATGGTTACTAACTAATAAGTATGTTATGTATATGAATGAAGGTGTCTTGTTTATATATAGAGGCCCTTTGTCACATGAAATCTGGATTTCCTGTTGCCTTTTAAAATGTATTTTAGCTTCAAGATCATTGAAGTTGAGTTAATGAGTGATACTTTGATTGTTTTCTGTTCTCAGGCAAAATGAGAGTCTACCCTGACCTGGATGAAGAGATCGATTACCTTCATTCTGTCATCGAAAAGCAGGAAATAACAGAGATCAAACCACCAAGAAAGCAATCCAAACATCCTGGTAAGAGCCCTGAGAGCGATCATGAAGCAGAAGTTAACAAAGATATCACTTCCTGTTTTGAGTAAAAAGGTGTGGGATTTATTCAAGCCTGAGGGCTGGTTCTCTTGTATAGAGAATGATAATTAATTTTCTCCCCACATGTTCTCTAATTGTCAGTCACCTCCATCAGATATTGTGATTTTCTCTCATGGTAGCTTTGGTTTGTCTTCCTCAATCTCTCCAGCTTCAGACACTTCCCCGACAGATGCTAACAAAAGCAAGACAGATGCCTCCGAACACAAACAACAAAGCCAGAATCGTCTCTTATCTGAAACTCAGAATGCCACCACTGCAGCTCCTGCAGTTTCTGCCCCTCCTGCCACAGCAACTCCCAGGCCAGGGGCCACTGGAGCGGAGGGCCGAGTTGGTCCTATCGCTGTGCCAGCATCCAAAAATGACAAAGTTGTTGTCAGTGAGTATGATTTTATTTCCTCAGCACAGACCAGAAGTCTTTACTACACCCAGGAAGTGAAAGCCTGATAAAGAGTTCAGTGCTGGTACAAGATGCTGATATAAATAGATGACTGATGGAAATCTAATCTAATTACATGTTAGAATTTGTGTCATTTTGCCAGCCTCATTTTTTCATTGAGCAGTTTAGTGTCTACTAATGTTTGCCAGCAAGATGTTATCACTTTTTTTCTCCATTTTTCCCAACATAACAGCCAACATTCTTTTCATCCTTTATCACATCAATTATCATTTTACACAAGATGACCTTAACAACTCATAATGATCAAATGAGCTATGATATAATCATATTTAGCACCCATTAAAAAAGTCTCAGCAGGAATGTGATCTAGCTCCCACTCAATCACTCATGATTTACTCCTTAACATTCTCTGTTCCCCTTTCCTTTCCTCTTTTCCTTTGTATCAATCTGCAGTTATGATCTCGCTGTGTGTGGCGGTCGGCACTGTGGCGGTGATCCTGGCAACCGTCTGTTACGTCAAGTGAGTCCGAGCACCTGTATTCATTAGTAACACAACAGAAAGCCTTAAGTGTGTCTTATAGTTGTTGAGTAAATTCTTTAAAGCAAATGGATAGTAATACAAAGACCGATCTGAGTTTGTTACAGTCAGATTTAATTGCATAATAAACCACATGACGTCAATTAGTGCAGAGTAACTGCAGTATTTTTCAAGCTGGATCTTATTTTTCCATCATATTTCTGCCAAAAACTAATGAAGGCAACAATTTTGGAAATTGGTCCAGTATTGAGCAAGAGAGCTGCAGCCAGCAGCAGTGGCAGTGGCAACAGGCTGCAATGTGACTGACATTAACAGGCAGTTTTGCACCGTCAGTTTACATCCACTAAAGCCTCATTTCCAACAAATACTTTCGGTATGGTACCTCTGGAACCATACCGAAAGTATTTGGTATGGTACCTCTGGAACCAAAATTAACCCTTCAGACATGGTACCTAGACCTTAGGTCCATTCGGTGTTTCCACCGCAAACAGTATCCTTAAATGTGGGCGGAGTTTTGTCACTCACTGTTCCGTCCAGCACTCACTATATTTTCTCATCACCGGTGACATAGATGGAAGTCTGCACCTTGTTTATCGTCCACAGAACGGGGTTGTATGCTGACATTTTCAGCACAAAGCAGAACAGGCTGTAGTGAGAGCCTCTTTTGAAGATCCACTCATTAGTTAAAGACTGTGTCATCCAAGAGAGACAATGGTCAAAGTTGTCATATTGAAATTTTAAGGTGTGTTGATGGATTCACGATGTTAGTTCATGCATTGAATAACATTACAAGTAAATGTTCCACCTATAAAGTCACCAACAGTCGGCCCAGTGAATTTAAGTTATTTTTTTCTTAGTCTACAGCTGCTGCAAGAAGCAGCAAAACATAATTTCTAGGGATGCACCGAATATTCGGTAACCGAATATATTCGGCCGAATATTGCAAAAAAACACATATTTGGTGGAATAAGTTAAAAGCAAGGCCGAATAATAGCGGCGTGTTTTGATAACGCAATCAAACAGCGTGCCTTGACAGGCGGAGTAAAATGTCGGCAGTGTGGCGATCCGTCCGTCACCGCACTCGCATTTGCGACTAAAAATAGTTTTGAGCGAGCAAAAAAGGCTTAAATCATTCAACACGCTGTGCGAGCAGCAGAAACAAAAGGTGAATCCCATCGGTTGTGGGTTGAACGAGGGTCACAGACACAGACAGTAATGCATTCCTGTCAATTACGGCTTACCCGGCGACAGAGAAGTCGGCTCCAATAATATCCTCTTCTTGGCGTGTGGACTGCCCAGAAGTACCTGAACAGCTGAGCCAGCCGAACACAGACCGTACATGATGTGTCAGAGGAGAAACGAGCCATTCACGGCCCACAAACCTCACCGCACTTTAGGGACTGTTCTTTACTTATGAAGGGACTGTTCTTTACTCATGAAGGGGAGGAGGGTGGCTGGTTGATTCTTATTTCATTTATTTATTTTATTTTGATCCCCCCTATGTTCATCACTTATTGATGCTGTTTTTGAAGTATGAATAAGTCAATAAGTAATTTATTCCATTGAAATATCATTGATGTATTATAGAAAAGTGATTTATCTATTTATAAATGACAAAAGGCACATCTGTCTCATTTTTGCTGTGGTATCGTGATACTACTCAGAACCATGATATTTTCACTGGTATCGCACAGTGGGTCCCAATTTTGGTACTGTGACAACACTAATCTGGAAGGGGTTCATCTGCAAAAACTTTCGGTGCATCCCTAATTATTTCATATTATAGTTATAGTTTACTAATATATGTAAGACTCAGTACCACAGTATGATTCATGGTTCCATAAAACTAGCCACAACTCAGCCCTGAGCAGAGCGACCGTCCACTATTGACCAAACAACAGACTGCAGTGTTCACAGCTCCACCTTTTAGTACCAAATCTGTGTGCTAGGTACCCCAACAGAGGGCGACCAAAAATGTGGACGGTACAGAACGGTTCCATCGGCACTATCCACAGCGTTTCACAGTGGAAATGGAAAAAAAGTTTACCAAACTGAACTGAACTGTATCAGACTGCTTGGTGGAAACGAGGCTTAAAAGTGCTTGCTTTTGCCACTGACAGGCTCTGAAGTATCTGACAACGGTTTGGAAAGGATCCCTACAGAGGTGGATGTGTAACATCCTTTCTGTTAAATTAGCAACAGCCTAAAAAATCACTATCACCGGTCCAACCAGACTCCATTAAAATAAACAGTAATTTTGTCATCGTAAAACACACTTCATTCAAAGTCGACAGAAATAAAATAAAACTCACAAACTGTCGTAGCACATATTTTATCACTGTTCCAACAGTCTGCAACTTCGATTTGTTTGAAATTAACCCTTAATTCACCCAGGTAGGTGTGAAAACATGCTGCCTCTATACACACTAAAATTACTGTTTATTTATTTAAATGAAGTCTGGTTTGTTTGCTAACAGCGAATTCAGCGCTGTTTGAGGTTAGACAAAAAAGGTCTTACTCTTTAACAAAGAGGTCTATCTCTGTCGGGATCCTTTCCATAATGTTGGCAGACACTTATAATAATAATCTGAGCTTGTCAGTGGCAAAACAAGCACTTATTGTGGATGTAACTTGATGGTGCACAAATGCCCTGAGTGGTTACAGCAGCCAGTTTTGCATCTTGCTCAAAACTAAACCAGTTCCATAAATCGTTGCCTCCATTAGTCGCTCAGACACAAAAACAAGGGAAAACAGGGTCCAGGTTGAAAAATATCAAAGTTACCCTTTAAGTATAACAGTGGTAATTTAGTGGTGGATCAGTCAGTCAATTTTAGGTCAAGTTGGTTATTTAAAATCATGATTTTTATAATTTATACATATTGATAACACTTGTTTGACCCTTAAAATCAAAGCCCACTCCCATTTGCTGTTCACGTATCATTAGCTGTGAGCTCAATTTAAAGGATGTCTTGATGCCAGAGGCAGGAAACAGCCCTCAGTGCTACAGGAGACTCAGATTCACGATGTCCCCCACAGGATGCAGAAAGACTCACGTCTAGCTCAGAAGGTAGACTACCCCGCTTTCGGAGGGACAGGCGTGCCCGCTGCCACAGCCAATGGTACCTCAGTAAGTGCACAGTTCTTCCTTCATGCAACTGCCATTGTTAGCACTTACTTTGTTTCCATTTCTCACTTCTTCTCGTGCGTTAACCGCAAGATACGATAGTGAACTGTGAACCGAGGCTCTGTTTCACAAACATCCACACTTTCTGCTTCTGTTGTGTCCTCAGATGGGAGATAAGACTCTGGCTCAAAGTGCTCAGATGTATCACTACCAACATCAAAAACAACAGATGCTCTCGATGGGAAAGTAAGTTGTTCTCTGTTTTACTACATTCTCTGCCACTCCCTCCTTTCACCCTTTTTTTTATCTCTTGCGATTTAATGTGGACTTTTCAGCCACATCCTCTGACCTTATGACCTCTTTGCCTTAACTCAAGTGCGTGTTTTTTTTTTTTGTTTTTTTTTCCCTTCTGCAGAAACAAACCTGAACAGAAAGTCACTGACACAGAGGTCACATCAGATGAGGAGGAAGTGGGTGGAGACTTTACAGTATATGAGTGCCCCGGACTTGCACCGGTGGGTAGACACACAGGCACACGCGCGCCAAAAACCAGTCATCTCTGATGTTTTATGACTGAAAATCAATTTCCTTTTCTCCTTGACAGACAGGGGAGATGGAAGTGAAGAACCCTCTCTTTGATGACTCAACTTTACATTATCAGGGGAATCACAAGTGAATGCTGACACTTAACACACACACACACACACACACACACACACACACACACACACACACACACACACGGCCATTTATTTGGAAGAAACCACTTGATCTCACACTGCATGCATAGAAATTGAGGTTCCTGGCAGAGGCTGAGGTGATAAAAATGATTGTTTTCTTCTTAGCCCTTTACTGTATCAGCTTTTAATACGACAAATGTACATCGGTTTCTTGTTAATTTATTTCTGTCACTGATTTGAAGCGTTTCTGTCTTTTAACATGACGATTTGAGAGTCATCCCTATATGTGTTTTTCCTGTCTATATGTCAAACTCTTAATTAAGATTTCCCTCTCCTCTTTTGTTACTCTCCTTGATTTCTGCAGCTATTTCCAAAGAATGTGATCCAATAGCAGACATGTAAACAACCCACACACATACATAAGTTGAGAAATAGGTGCCCTCTCCTTGTTTTGTCATGCATAGTTTAGAGGCTAAACCACATTCCTGACAGAAACCCAGGAAATGTTTAAAATCAGACCTCTGTGAAAAGACTCCCTGACACAACACAAGGTTTAGCATTGGAAATGTTACCGTTCGTGTTGCTAATTTTATCCCTTGTCATATAAACTGCACATAAAGATTTTAAGATTATAGAATATAAGTATATATAAATATATATATATATATATATATATGAAAATGAAGTACTTGATGATGTCTGTTTGCATGGTTTGACTGTACTGTTTTTGAATCATGGCAATGCTTTGATGAATTATTCTGCCTCCTGTGTGTATGCATCCCGTCGCTGGGGGAGGGAATTTACAGTAAAAGTGACCCTTGAGCACTTGAATGACACTTTGGTGAAGGACTATACTGATGGATGTGTAGGTGGTAAATATCACTATCTTGTATCGTCCCTCTTTCCTCTCTGTCCTCCTGTCGGTCCCAAGTTAACTTCGTGCTGCAAAATGTACATACAAAGAGTGAATGTGTTCACTTTTTATAGATATTTGTACATGCAGACCAAGGATTGGAATTAAAAGTTTTTACCACATGTGAAAATGAATTTGTTTACCCTTTTCCTTCTGTGCTTCTCATGGTATACACTTAATATTAAGTTGTTTTACTGTGTACATTTTGGGGTATTTAAAGCCTTTACTGGAAATGCAGGCAAAATGACAAGAAATAAGGAAGCCCACTTAGCCAAAATGAGCTGGCCCAGCATCGGCCCAAACTCTGCAGGCTGGAAGAAATAAGTCGGGCCGCGTCCTGTTGCCTGACTGGGCTGAGACTCGGCATGAATGGGGTCCCAGAATCAGGCTGAATTGCGGCTGCTGACACTGCCATCACTGGGCTGTTGTCAAAAATGACCTGGCCCAGTGTTGGCCCAAACTCAACACACTGGAAGAATTAAGTTGAGCTGCATCCAGTTGCCTGAATCAGCTAAGACTCAGCATGAATGAGGTCCCAGAAACAGGCCAAGTAAACTGGTCCGATTCCGGCTGCCAACTCTGCCATCACTGGGCTGTTGTCAAAAATGATCTGCCCAGCACTGGCCCAAACTCGGCACACTGTAAGGAATACGACAGCTGAGACTTGGCATGAAGGATGCCCTTGAATCAGGCCAAATGAACTGCCTAATTCTGGCTGCTGACTGCCATTATGACTGTTGTCAAAAATGAGCTGGCCCAACAACGGCCCAAACTTGGAATGCTGGCAGAAAAAAGTCAGGCCGTTTCCAGTTGCTTGACTCAAGCTGAGACTCTGCACGAAAGATGCCCCTCAATCGGGCCAAAAGAACTGGCCTGATTTCGGCAGCCAACACTGCAAGAGAGGTGCAACAAGGGTCCAAACGCTGGACATTGTGGCTCATGGTCAGCACTTAAAATTTGTTAAAGTAAAACAAAATAAAACATAAAGGGGTTAGGGGTTAACTGTACTCATATTATCTGGTAATAAGTGAAATACATAATCTTTTTTTGAGAAATTATATTATCCGTGTTATCGCCTTTAACAACAGTCGGTGCAAACTTAGTCTGTCAAACTTTATTTTAAAGTCTAGTTGAGATATCACAGTTTCCAAAGATAGATAATATTGCAGACAAAATATCTGGTATGAAATCATGCACAGGACCTTTATTTTTTCAATTATCTATTTGATTTTTTATTTAACCTTTATTTAACCAGGAAGTCCCATTGAGATTGAAAATCTCTTTTACAAGACAGACCTGGCCGAGGTAGCAGTCAATCAAAACATGTTTAAAATGCAACAAATACAACATATAATACAAAAATTAGCATACATAGTGGCCTCTCAAGAAAAACAAGCACATGTCTCTGTCACCACATTCTTTATGATGCCCTTAAATTCATCAATGGATATAAGTGTTTCTAATTTTAGATCTTTTTGGAGATTGTTCCACATCCAAGGTGCAGAGTAGGAGTATGCAGGTTTCCCCAGATACCCAGGGTACATTATAGCAACCACCTGGAGGAGCATGGCTGGTAACTACCAGAGCTGACACACAGATGAAATAGTAGATGAAATAGTGCTGCAGTAAAAACATGGAGTATCTCACCCAGTGAGACATCTGACCACGTCCAAATCTTTATGTACATGTGGATGATAATATACTTAATGAACAATATTTCGATGTGTATTGAAAACAATAATTTTAAGTAAGGACAGGTATGCCCTTTCTTGCCACATACAGATCAATGTGGTCTTTTGGTTTTTGATATCTAACTCTAAAGATTCACAAGTACCTTTTTTGGTAATAGAAAGAGCATATCCTTCACAGCCATCATTTTAAATATAGAATTAATTTTCTTCCAGAAAAGACAGTTCAGACTAAGATGATTTCTCTAACCTTTAAGAGGAAGCTTCATGTCAGGAAGTTAAAGAGGGAGGTCTGATCAACTTGAAGCAATGGAACAAACTATTTCAAAATATGTCTTGGTGAAACCAGTCCAACTTTAAACATCATGAACCCCTGAAGTTATGGCGTAACTGTAGGGAGTCAGATAGACTTAGATATATATTTGGTTTTGCTGACTCAGCAGGTCAAACCAAGGCGCTACACCCACTTCCTGTTCAGGTTAACTCTGCCATCACACATTCACCTTTCACCTCACAGTGTGACACACCTGGTGTTGCCTACTGCCTCAAGCTTTCGCTGACTGTCTGGTTTTTGGTGATCCTGTTTGACCTTGTGTTACCTTCAGGACAACGACTACACTCAGAAAGTGTGTGTGTGTGTGTTGGGGGTAGGGGCAGAGAGAAAGCTTGCATGTACCTCCGTGTGGGTTTTTGTGTATGTGCTTGTATGTCCGTGTGTGTTGGGGAGGGGATGGGTCAGTCTCCCATCCCCATTGAGCCACATGCCAAGGGCCATTAAAGCCCTTTGTGCTGGTGGACAGTGGAAGGAAGGCAGCCATTGGCCCCTCGGATAAAAACCTGGGTGGGTGGAGGGTCTGTGAAGGTGGGTATCAAAGGCAGGGCCGTTAGGAAGAAAATCAAAAAGCCATCAGACTTGTTTGTGGGAGACGTTTGTGCTGCTCAACAGGATGGGCGGTATTGAGATTCCAGGATGGGCGGTATTGAGATTCCATAACTATCAGATTCGACTTTTAAAAGTAGTGACTGATATTTATGCCTGTATTTATCTTAATTAAAAAAAACATTCCAGTAAAGCAAGAATTTTTAAAGTTATTTTTGGGTGTAGGCTGGGCTACAGTGTCTGCTCAGTAAGTTATTTATAACTTGTCATTTCGAGACATCTTCAGAAATGTCACCAGTTTGTAGGGCATTTATAATAAACACATCTTAAAAGTGCTTTTTTTACTAACCACATGAACCGCTAAATAAAACTCACACCATATCCTGTTGAGGTGACAAGTGCAGCTAGATTAACTTCACATGTTTAGACATGCCAAAACCCATACATCCTCACATGCAAGACAATGGTCCATGTGTCAAAATAGAAAGCTACATTCACAGCAACATTTCCGCTAAAAGGCAGACCTAACACATCTTTATACAGCAGGACTTGTCATCAGTCTGCAGCACCTCCCAGACTTGTATCACACAGACTTCAAATACAGCCTACAGTGAAAACGGGAAGAACGATTAAAAGAAGAAGAGCAGTAATTTTAATGAGCAATGGGTAGTCGGATACTTTGGGGTTGGTAGTGGTAGTTTTGTCTCCACTGGTGTGACTGGTTGAGGTGTGCGACACATTCACACTGCTGCTGCTGCTGCATCCACAGGTTTTTCTTTTGTCTGGAACTTTCTCCCTTCTCTCTGTTTGACCAGACTTGCCCTGCCAGCAGCGAGCTGATCTCTTGAGGTGTCTGGAAGAGGCCACTTAAAAAGAACTAAAGACAAGATCTGAGACATCTGGGGGGGGGGGGGGGGGGTTCAACTAAATCCCCAGATACTCCCCTCACACATCTCCTCCTCACTGTACCGAGCCATTCAACACTGACCCCCTCGCTCCCCTCCTCCCTCCTTTGGACACCCTGAGAGCTCTGTCCTCTGCTGTCCCTTTCTCTCTGAGGGCCCTGCCTGAAGTCTACTGTCCCTCTTTGCTGTCTGTCTTTTGCATGACAATTATTCTGCCAAGTCCATGGCCCAGGACAATGCTTGTATAGTTGGGGTTTGATGTCTTTTAAGCTACTGACCAGGCTCGTGTGGTCTTCCTAAGATCCCCTGGTCCTGGACCTACATAACTTTGTATCTGGAAGGAAGACAGTGCCGGTTATAGTGATAACTGCTGTTTGCAACCTGATTTGACTTCCCCCAGAGGACCATGAGATAACTCACAACAAAATAGAGATATACTGCTGCATAAAATCCTCCGATTACAGCTGGAAATCCCCAACCTCTCTGTCTAATTCATGCTGCTAATGTCAGATCTCAAACTGCTAAAAAAAAATCAGAAGCACGGTCCAAGGGACTTTTTGAAAATGTTCAAAATATATCATCCCTTTTTAGACTATTATGCAATCAAATTTCATGCAATTTGAGATTATAAGCCTTCCACATCTCTACCACACCTTTCTGCTGCTCTTAGCAGTACGTACTTTGCTCCCATTAGAAATAAAATCAATCCATGTATGGCATTTATGCAGTTATGTTTTTGTTGTTGTTTTCTTTCTCTTTCTTTATGAAACCTTAATAAAAACAACTTGAAATAAAAAAAAAGATCCTTTGATTACTAGTTAATAACATTGATTAGCAGGCACAATCTGTTTTTTCCACCATTTTTAGTTCATTTTAGTAACTCCTGTACTTATTATGCTCATATTGTTACTCTATTTGGCACTGGTTTTTGCTTTTGCTCCTAGAAAACACTTCAGTCTTGTATATTTGTATATTCTGCCAGATATTTAATACTCTAAAACCGGGCCCAGTGAGTGACCCTGACCCGGGGAATCCACTGAATATCTGGTTGGTACTGGTTATGAATGGTTAAAATTGTGGTTACTGCAGTTACTGTAATTTGAAGCATTCTCTGACACAAGATTTTCCTCCAGGATAAATAAAAAAGTTCCATTAAATTGAATTGAATTAATTACATAGAACAAGCTGCAACAGTAATATCATTATTCCAACTGTTCACCAGTCAGGTATTACTTTATTTGAAGGGGCCACAAGTCAAATCAATATTGAAACTGGCTGCCAAGAGAAGGAATTTGATTCGCTGTCATGTCAAGGTGAAGTTATATTCCAGCTTGATTATCGCGGCTGCACACAGAAGCTCTGTCCTTAGGCCAGTTTTGAACCTTTAGGCCATTATCAGACTGGATGCGGAGGTATTGGCCCCTAGTGAACTCCCGGACTTGCAGACCTGGGTGAAACTTAGGCCTGGTGTTTGTTTCAGAGGACTGGAGGTGGAGGGGGGAATGGAGGAGGTGGTGGGTGTGGGGCGGAATCAAAGGGTTGAAACTTATTGTTCCAATCTGAAAAGGAGCTAATGGTCGACCATCGCAACTCGGGATCTGAAATCCACGGGGTGCCCCGGGGCCAGGTCGTACAATGGCACCCCCTCTCCCTTCCCGCAGTGACTCTTCCTGCCGCAATCTGTGGCCAACGACTCGCACTGGGGGAGCGCATCTGTACCAGGGCTGCGGCCATCCAGGCTTTTCAACGATCAAGGGTGAATGTTGTGGGTGATTTTATTATTTAGTCCCTAGTTGCCTTCCAGTTTGGAAAGTTTCACCCAAAGTTTCACAGTATGGCAGCATTTTGTCTGCAGCCTATATAAATAGCCATCTTGACAAAGCAATATTGAGACAGATTTATCTGATTTCAAACGCCCTGTTTCCACTAGGAAAATCAAAAGTGCACAATGTAATTGACAGCTTAAAACAAACACCCAAATATTAAGTTGGTAAAAAATACACATATCGTCATGTGTGGTCGATCACGCGCACAATCTCCCCCCTTTACGATAAACAAGATCTCACAACAAGCTCAAAAACACTTTCCACGGGTGAAAATTCCACCCTGCATATCTTATACTTTCTAAACCCAATACTTACAGACCATTTACAGTAGCCAGAATACATTTTTTCTTTCTGTCACCTACGTGTTGTTTATGAGCTGCCAAAACATCCCTAAAAGCATAAATTAGCCTGGTCTTTATGTGTTTGTTTCCAATTAAATGTGGCTCATTTCATTATTTGTTTTATCTGAGTTATTCAGGAGTACAGTGTCAGTTTATTTTATTCAGCTGAAATGTCAGTGATAAGCAGAATTCACGTCTGAATGACAGGGATTTTAATATCAAAGCCATCTACTTAAAGGGGAATAAATTAAACAAACCGAGCATTATAATTCATGCATGAGGTGCGCAAAGTTTCAGTGTCACCATATGTATTTACAGGAGCACTGACCCGTGCGTATTTAGCAATGTAAATATGCTTTCCACGGTGATTTAAACTGTTAAATTATTAATATTTTCCCGTGTAGTTGTTTTGCATTGTACGTAATGAGTTTTAAATCCACTTAAAAAGCCAAAGGCAGAGCTGGTCTGCAGCAGAAATGGCTCAGAGTTTATGTGAAAACACGCCCACTACTTTGGGAAGAATCAAGGTCATTCACAAATTCACCATCAGCTGTGCGCAATTGTCTGCGCCAGCCAATGGGCGTAGAGATAAGGCGATCTCCAACACCCGCAGCTGTGATTGGGAAAACCTGTGGAGCAGAGGAAGGAAAGGAGCATTTGAGCTTGAAGGTGAGGTGGTGTTAAACTGAATTTCAGGGAGTAGGCCGTAGGCGTATTTGGGTTATGTTGCAACTACTCAGGCCTACATTTGTGCGCAATTTCAACCCAAACGGACTTTTGTCGGACAGGTGAGCTTCTTCCACTCTCAGCCCTCTTTGGTGTGTGCGTAAACGTGAAACGGATGCAGGTGTAGAATCAGTCAACTTTTTATTTCTAACTTGGTACGCGCGCCTGTGAAGAGACTCTCACGCGGCTCGGAAGATGTCTGAGAGATCGCAGAGTCCGGAGTGCCAAATCCGGCCGTATGACTTCAGCCGGACCAGCCATTGCACCCAGGGTTTGGGTCAGGAGAGTTTGGGCAGCGCTGCGCCATTCCAGCTTCCTCACGGCGTACTGCCAGACCCGAGCCTCTTCTACAACAAACCCGCTTACAGTGGCATCACATCGGCATCCGCGCAGAGCTTTTTTGCTTTCCCACCAGTCACCGGTGACTACAGGGGATCTGACCTGCAGGCTGGAGAGTTTGGGCAACCCAAGCACTGGTATCCCTTCGCTGCGCCCGAGTACACCGGCCAGGTACCCGGCGTAACCGCAGCTACCCAGCCTATAAATCTCAGTCCCCCCATCGCCGAGACCCGGGAACAAATCAAACTGCCCGACATAAAGACTGAGAAGGACACCGATGATGACTACTCAACACAGGGGAAAGTTCAACAGTACCCAACACCGCCAACCTCCGCCGCCATGTCCCATGGAGTCTTCTACCCTCCGGCCTGGAACCCGTCCTTCTGGCCCGGGATCACCCACATCACACCACCCGGCAGCAATAATCAAAATCCCTCAACTTCCTCTGCGTCCTCGCCATCACTGTCCCCTTCACCCCCAAGCAACGGACTTCCAGGGAACGCGTTTTTCAGCGTGAATACAACCCAGGCTGCCACGGGGCCCCAGACGCAGAACCCGGCCTCCTCCACGCGGAGCAGCGGGTCCTCCAGCGGCGGGTGCAGCGACTCTGAGGAGGTAGGTAGTCAGAGAACCAGGGCTCCAATTTTAAACACGTGGGCACTGTTTTTCTTCTGTGGATACCAATGCAGCTTGGGAATCTTTCTTAAAAATGCGTAAATGGTACCTTCAAATGTGTCCAAGCATTCCATCTCATGTTATTTTTCATTTTACCTGTCCAGGAGAATCTTTCTACAGAAGAACTGGAGCAGTTTGCTAAGGAGCTGAAACACAAACGCATTACCTTGGGTTTCACTCAAGCTGATGTTGGCCTTGCCCTGGGTAACCTGTATGGTAAGTTTGGTGCCTATGGAGATAGTTGTTGTACATTTTTGTAGCAGTTCAGAGCAGACAAACCCAGACCAGTTTTATTCATTGTTGTGCCACAATGTCATGATGATCAATGCAGAGCTACATATGGCAGTCAGTTCAGACATACTTCCTGGATTTCTACTTTGGTTAATTGGTACTTAATTATGACCCTTTACCTGCATCACTTATAAAGGTAGCAACTGATTTGATCCTTTTTGTGGATGTATGTTTGGTCAAGTGATTTACCTAACTGTCACAGTATGAAACTGATTGGGAGTCTGGTGTTAGGTCAGCAATTCTTATTGTAATATGTGATATTTGTGTGTGCATGTAGGTAAGATGTTCAGCCAGACGACAATTTGCCGTTTCGAAGCCCTGCAGCTGAGCTTTAAAAACATGTGCAAGCTGAAGCCCCTTCTTCAGAGATGGCTGAATGAGGCAGAGACCTCTGACAATCCCCAGGATGTAAGTCTGCCACACTCGCATCTGCCGACTACTTTACAAGACAACAGATGATCACCAAGCTTCATGGGATCATTGGTCTTTTCAGGCCTGGCTAACTTCCTGCTGAGCAAGCCTGAATCAAGGCCCTCTGGTGATGTGAAATGTAGTCTGCCACCTAGTGGCCATGATTCAGCTGTTCACAAGAACCCTTACCTGAACCTCGACCTCCATGTGTGGCACACCTCAAATGGGATCTGTTCAGTGTATAGCGTACACATCTTCATAAATAACTAACATGTTCCTGATTCCTCAGATGTACAAGATTGAGAGAGTATTTGTTGACACCAGAAAGAGGAAGAGGAGGACCAGTTTGGAGGGAGCTGTGCGCTCAGCCCTGGAGTCTTACTTTATTAAATGTCCCAAGCCCAACACCCAGGAGATCACGCACATCTCAGATGACCTGGGTCTGGAGAGAGATGTAAGTACAGACCATGAAAGTTATGCTTTTTGCCTGTTTTTAAAGAGTTTGTATCTAGTTAAAAGCCAAATGCTGTTTCTGGCAGGTCGTTCGTGTTTGGTTCTGCAACAGAAGACAGAAAGGAAAGCGCCTGGCCTTGCCACTAGATGAGGAGTGTGACAGCCAGTACTATGAGCAGAGTCCCTCCCCACTGAACATGGCCCCTTCCCCCATTCCCAGTCAGGGCTACCCGTCTTCCAGCTACCACACTGCCCCTCCTCCTACACTCTACATGCCCCAGCTCCATCGGCCTGATGTCCTGAAACAAGCCTTACACCCCGGACTGGTTAGTCACCTGACTGGATAAACCTACTCGGGTAGTCCTGGTCAGAACCACAGATTGCCTTCCCAAGTCTCTCTATCAACCCCCAACTCAAGCTGAAGAATAGCCTCTAAATCCAGCAACCAGATCGACAGATCATATCTGCGGATCGCAAACATTCCAGGTGTGAAGGCTTCTCTTCTGACCACAGCAGTAGGATGGATCAAAGTGGTTTCTTGTTCTTGTTTTGATAGTGAAACTCAATGAACTGCCATGGGCAACATCCTCCCAACAATTGCTTTCAACTTCAAACCAAGAGAGAAACTCAAACTGAATGTGCCTTTCTGTTTCTTTAATGTATGTGTTCTTGGATAATGCATTGCATAGTAAGTTATTCCATAGGCTTTAATCACTGCAGGTTTAGAACAATGCTAAAGTGAGATCTGGTGCTACAGTACATGGTCCAGTGGCAGAGTCAGGATGATTTTGTAAATGTCACAGCTGAATAGTCAGGGTATTCTTGCCACTTATGCTAAACCTTGGGCAGGTTTTCTGTGGGGCAGATGAGGAAAGATTTGGGTTATCACAGGAATGACATTGTTAGTTGGTACAAAATTCACCTCCGACAGTTCAGTCAGTGTTTGTGCAATACGTCTTTGTCCCATCTGAACTGAGCAGCTACAGTATTTCTCACTGAAATGGAAACACTCACAAAATTTTCCATTTGTTTTTGCACAAAGTTGTTTTGTAATGTTGAGTGATCTTTTTTAAAATATGTCCGTTTTGTATAATGAATCCAGATTTTTGCCCTATGGTTGTTGATGAACATCGACGTCTTTTAGCAAATGTTTTTAGCATCAGTGGGGAGCAGTGAGATTCAAACATTTTGAGGGAGTTGTGATTAATGTTACAAGTGTCTTTGCTGCTAATCTGCCAATTGCACACTGCCAGTATTTTCAGTCTCAGTTGGATGGCAATGAGATTAAGTCTGACCTGATTTGGATCAATTATGCTGTCGACTTGTATTTCAATACCTCAATTTTGCTTTTATTGTAAAGGGTTTTTATGTTTATGAAATGTTGATACTAAAAGTCAAGTTTGGGTGCTCACTGGAGTATTTCTCTCGTCTGGAATTGTTTTTAAGAAGTTATTTTTTTACTGGGATGACTGTAACTTTTAGACATGAAGACATTAAATGTCAATTAGCCACTTCCCTGACTGTACCTCACATGACTTAGAAGTCCCTATAGGTTACAATTAAATTATTAGCAAGGCGACAGCTTGGGAAACATTGAAACAAGCCTTTAAACCAGAGTTCCTTCATTAATGTTAACATAATATTGCCTCTTTAATAACTTTACAGACAAATATTAGCAGATTTGTGAATGTGCAATCATTACAGTTTGACTCTAACCAGACTTTTTCCAACTGTGACACATTTTGGATTAAATTAAATGGATTAAATTCTAATTTATTGAAATGTCAGCCACACTAAGATGTTTTCAATCAGAGCACCCTGAACCTTAAATGTATCCCTGCTTCTAGTTATCAAGTAAAGCTGACTTCATGCTGAAATGTTTGAGAACTATGTGCAAACTGCTGAAGTATTTTTCCCTTTTTTTCCCCCTCCAGTAAATATCTTGCTTCCCCTTTTGGTTGTGCAGTTGCAGTTTAATAGCGAGCCTACACCTATAGTCAGCGTCTTGATCCACAACAACATGTAGAGGAAAGTTTGAGGAACTGAGTAGTTACGATATGAGGCATGTCAAAAGATTGGTGTACCTCCTGTTTTACATAGGTTTGAGGAAGCTGAGCTTTTTATAGATACGTAGGTCGTAGTGTTTCCTGCAATTAGACTCGGTGGCCATTCATTTCTTCA
Source organism: Epinephelus fuscoguttatus (assembly GCF_011397635.1). Classification (NCBI taxonomy): domain Eukaryota; kingdom Metazoa; phylum Chordata; class Actinopteri; order Perciformes; family Serranidae; genus Epinephelus; species Epinephelus fuscoguttatus. Next base: position 22,145,008 of record NC_064769.1, read on the forward strand.
GTCATTTTTATTGGCATGAAATAAACCATTTAACAGACCAAACTCTTGGTAATTTTCAAAAACAAATACAGAACAAGTATAAAATGACAAATATCAAATGCAAAGATAAAGATGGCTTTTTGAAAGCACATTCAACACGGTACCTGTAGTTTGAAATGTGCTGCGATTATCTTACATTAAGAGAATGTGCTGTTACCTCAATTGCAGCAGTCTGTAAATGGGAGGTTTTCTCTCTTTGGTAGAAAAGAGGATATTTAAGCTAATTGAACTTTTATTGACTGTGATTTTTTTCCATGACAATAAGGCTCCTCCCCTTATTTTCAAGGCATCTAAAAGACAGTATTTAACGTAACACAGAAAGCAGAATTTATCTTCAGTTCTTCAACCTTTAAGTTTTGTGTGTTTTAAAGGCCTCGACCATGGTGTGTCCATTTTAATAAAATGACATCAGTCTGTCAGTGCCATTTACAGTAACCTTTGTGCTTGTTGGGTTTCTGTACAGTACGTGTTAAAAGGTCCAGTGTGTCGGATTTGGTGGCATCTAGTGGTGAGGTTGCAGAACTTAAACTTTCACTATGTGCCATGCATGCAGGAGAACTACGGCAGGTGATGTGAAAATGCAAATGGCCCTATTTTGAGCCAGTATTTGACTTGTTTGTTGTGGACTACTGTAGAACATGGTTGATTCCCTGGGAGAGGACCATCTATGATGGAGTGTTCAGTTCAATGGAATTGCTCGCGTGCATATGTCAAAAAAAGTTTCTAACCTCGTGGTTCAATTCTGGAGTAAGTGAGCTCCTGCTTGACTTGACATTGTGATGACGTCACGGATTTTCAATTGTTTTTCTCAGCTTGAAGAAAGTTTTAAACTTTTTATTAAACCTCTGTGGATCATTGATTCTTAGTTGAAAGAGTCATAAGTGAACTTGTTTGCCGTACGAGGCGTCCTCTTAACAGTTTTACAGCAGTCTCTTTATTTAATGGTGGTCCATGGGGAAAATGCTTTTAAAGCTGCAGGGGATTTCTTGCTGCAATACCACCAGTGGCCACTGTGGAATAGAGGTGAGCTGCCTTCCTGGGGGCCTGGAGAGGACCACTCCTTATGTAGACGTAAATGGCTCTTTCAAGGTAATGAAAACACACCAGTTCTTAGTTTCAGGTGATTATAAACTAATGAAAACATAGTCATGCATATTATATACCAATACCACCAAGTAGATGCTCCTTAATCCTACACACTGGACTTTTTATGGGCTGGGAGTCATTGCACAGTATGGGCCTGTGTTTATACCAGTGCCCTCAAAGTGGACTGAACTCTATGCTGTGTTGAGTTAACCGTAAAGGAATAGTTACACTTTGTGTGAAATGTGCTAATTTGTTTTCTTGCCAATAGCTAGATGAGAAGATTGATACCATTCCTAAAGACATGTGGAAGCTGCAGCAGGTTAGCTTAGCTTAGCTTAGCAGAAAGCCTGGAAACAGGGAAACAACCAGCTTGACTCTGTCCTAAGGTAAAAAAAAAATCCACCTACGGGCACCTCTACAGCTGTTATTACAAATTAACATGTTATATTTTGTGGTTTTGGACAAAGCCAGGCTAGCTGTGTGCTAAGCTACATTAGCTGGCTGCTGGCTGTAGCTTCTTGATTGATGTGCAAATATGATAGTGGTAGCCTATCAGTCCCATCCAACTCTTGGCAAAAAAAGTGTATTCTCTATAACCCAAACTATTCTTTTAACACTAGAAAGGTCAGATATTTGGTATAAAGTGCTATGGATGTACGTGCTAGGATTTTAATTCACTTAATTATTGTTGTCAATATGAAGTAATTGTGTTGGTTGTGTGCATACAGTATATATGTTTCCCTAATGTCCTTGGATAAGGCTTCCTAAATCTCAAGGGTGTAATCTTTAAAAAGTTTCTGCATTATTTGTTGCGCTCCTTTTCTTTTTTTTTTTTTTTTTTTTTAAACTTGCTGCTCAGCCATGTTTCCCATGATCTGATTATCACAGTTTAACGATTTATGTAATCGGCACAGCATCAGCATTAAAACTGAACACATTTTGAAAATATGCATCTTGAATGACAGAAGAGTACTAAGTCCTGATGCAAAAAATGAGGTCATGATGTCTGCTGATATGTCAAAACATGACACATTAAAGGGATTGGTCGGTGATGTTGTATGAGGTACTTATCCATAATCAGTGTATTAGATACAGTAGATGTCAGTCGGCACATTGGAGAAGCAGGCAGGAATGCTGCCACAGAAGCTAAGCAATGTACTGCTGTGGAAGGGGCCAGCAGCAAAATGAGTTTTAACCACTTTAAAAAAAAACAGAATCAATTCAAGAGGCTACATTTAAAATATTTTCACTGTTTTACCTTGCCATTAGTCAACATTTTGCAGCTGGGAACTAAAGCTGTTTTATCGCCTAATGCCAGACTCCATTAAGAAAAGCAGTAATTAAATACTGTTGGATACAGGAGCTACTGGTGTACCTCTGCCTCCATTAGTTACTTTGTTTGTGTTATTGTGTGACCTGACCTTGGCGTTTAAGAAGGTTAGTTTGGATTCACCAAAGTCACACAATAACACAAACAAACTAACTAATTTGGAGCAGCAGTGGATCTGTGTTCATCAAGCTAAAATCACTATTTTTCTCAGTGGAGTCTGGTGGCTTTGACGAAATGGAGAACTGAAGCTGTTAATGGCCTCTCTCTCAGAAGGGGCTGTGTGACTGAAAGGTAAAGCTCTGAAAATGTTCTACATACAGTGTACACTTACATTTTTATTGATTTTATTCAAGTGGGACTTAAGTTAGGTGGCTAAAACATGTTTTGCTGCTGACCCCATCCACAGCAGTGCATTGCTTTGTTTCGAAGTGGAACTCCTGCTAACAAACTAGCAGCGTGTCGACCAACATTTACTGTATGCAACACACTGTCTATGGCTATGTACCCCATACAACCCAACTTTCAAAGATCCGAACTATTCCCTCAACTACAATTATGCAAGCTCAGCTGTTATTAGCCTTGACCCAGGCCTCTAGGTCGGAGTAAATTTTCTCCTGAGGTAAACTGTTGTACTGTGAGCAGATCTTGCACACTCTCTCCCTCCAGTCTGTGTACAGCTTCACTTTCCACTGACGTTTCCAGGTGAAATACTCACTGTAGCGTTTCTTGTCCTCTGCAAGCTGTTGTAGATACTTTGCCAAGTCTTTGACTGATGCAAACTCATCAACATGGATGAAAGAATTAGGTGGAGCCACGGCTTTGTAATCCTCTAATGGCGGTCCAAGGACGACAGGCACTGCCCCGCCTTGGTAAGCATTCCTCCACAGCTTCTCTGTGATGTAATCTTTGGCGAATGAGTTCTCAAAAGCCAAATAGAAGTAGCAGCGAGAGATTGTAGGTAAGAGAGCTGAAGAGCGAAGGGGTGTCTTTGTCCACCGACCGTAAACCGTCACAGGAACCATGGCATTGAGCTCTTTGTACACTTGGCTTCTCTTGTGACGGTTCCTGTAGTTGCTGACCACCCAACAGGCCAAGAAGCTCTTATTCTGAGGGACGTCTTCCGCCAGATCTCCTTCAGCCTTCTTAGGTAGCAGCTTGCCGTATGGTACAGTGACATCAGCATCCCTCCTGTACGTTATAGTCATGTTAAAAATGTTTGCATACTGACTCAAGTTTCCATTGTGAGTAGGGGCTTCAAGGGACATCCAGGCCCACCTCTGGCCCCGTGATCGTGGAAGGTACAGGGGCAGTTTTTGTCGGTGTACTGCCAGCTCTTTGTTGTGGAACACCACCACATCGGCTGAGGGGAACGAGGAGCGCTGGTCCACCAGTCTACAGTGAGGGATGCTGTAGAGGTCCCAGCAAACGTCACCCTTCAGGCTGAATGACCTGCCGAAGGGCCAGTACCACAGCAGGATGGTGATGTTTCTACTGCTGCTCCAGTTCCGATATCTGGCTGTCTGAGTCTGGAATCTCCTTGGCCATCCATTGAGAAGACCCAGTGGTAAAACTAAGAGGAAGGAGAGGAGGAAGCGCCTCCTTGTTGAGCTGAGTACAGTCTTTGTAGTGGAACCACCCTCCTGTCACAAAAGGGAATTAGAAGTAGGGTTATAATGGAGCAATGAGGTTTTGTGGCTTTACCCTTTGTTTAAAGCACATTTTAAATTGACCATATCAGTGATTCTTGCAGGTTTAAAGCTGGAGTGTGGGACTTTTACATGTAAATGAACATCACAACAAACCATTTTGTGAACTATGCTGCTGTGTTTTAGAAATTTAGATGCATTTTTTTTATCACTGTCTCATGCATCAGTTAGTTTCCATTCATTTCCATATGATATAAAATCATTGCTGAGGTAATCAGCACAAACTTTGTAAATCAATCTATGATGACCCACAATGTCCCGAGTTGGAGTCCAGCTGTATCAGAGCTCTCTAAACTCTCTTTGTATATTTAAAAATATACAAAATCCTTTAAATTATACCCTCATCTACTGTTGTTGCAAAAATAGCTCACTATTATTCAATCCTTTGGGGTAAGTCACCTGGGACAAACAAACAGAATTATTGAACACATAAAAAGGCACGCTATTTTATTCAGTGCATCAAATTTCCATTCAGGGTCCGCTCAAGGTTACTGCTGGAGGCTCACAGACAGTACTGAAACAGTTGGTAAGCGTGACCTTGCACTGACATTTGTAAACAGGAAAAATGAGACACCATCTCAAAGGGAGATTCTTAGGGTGTGGCAGTGTGAAGCAAAAACAGTGGAAACCAAATTAATTTTCTTAGAGCTACTGATGGATGGAAACACCTTTCTGTACACGCCGTGCAGATTTTGTTTTAGTGTCTGTGTAACTGACTAACGGCAGTGATTACTGTAATGATGACTCACCATAAGTTACTGTGTGACTGAGACAGTATTCTGCTCCTCTGCAACTCCAGAAACTTGTGTAGAAGCTTAATTTTTTTCTATTCAGACAAAAAGGAAAAAAGCATAGTCATAAGTGCTATAGAAACCAAACCACATATTAAGAGCCGTCAAACATTTCATGCGGTTACTTTGTAAATGTTTTCTGTGATGTCACAGGAGAGATAGAAAAGAACATTTTGATTGATGATTTTTAAAACGAGTTTGCATTTCTTGCATTAAAATTCAATCACTGCGACAAAACAAATACTTTTTTTGTGAAGTTGCAGGCCTCACTGCTGTACGGGATGTGGGAGAGGACATTATTAATTGTGAAATCATAAAGAAAACAGGATTTTGTAATAGATCGCAGAATTGAAAATAGAGGGTCTCCCTTTGCGTAACACGAAAGACCTTTAACAGATCTGTGTGCAAATAAGGAACTAATGAAGGCTCACACCGGATATGAGACACACAAAGGGCATATTGAGAGTAGTGCAAAATTAGAAGGAGACAATGTGATTAAAAAATGTTTTTTCTATGTTAGCATTAATGAGAAAAGGCAAACACATAGAAGAAAACACCCAAAGAAAGATGCTGTACACAAGTATGGACATATTTATTTATTATTTATTTCAGAATGTGGATACTTCCACAAAAAGTGTAGAAGATAAACTCTATTTCTGTGGACTCTATTAAATTTGGATGGCACAAACAACTTTAACTGTCTGTACACCACCTTATGAATGATGTCGCTGCTGTTACTGCATGCTGCAGGCTGAAAGGTTGTCATATTTCATACCCCATTGCTTCATACCCCTGATTCCGGTTTGCACTACACTGCATATGCTATATTATAGGGCAGAAGGCAACAAAGCTGAACAAATCTTCAGCCAGATAACCGTTTTTGCATCAAGTCATCTTTGTGTGCTCTCAGGCTCTTTATATGCTACCTGCAGCTGTCATGCCTCACATTATCTGAACAAAGGGTCGATATTAAGAGCAGCCTGCAGGATAAAGTAAAGGAGAGTACGCAGAACCACACTGTGAAAAACAGCAGCACCACAGCTCAAACCACATCTGTGATTAGAAAATGTAAAAATAAACTTCACCGGTTGCAACTGTAATCCGCTAACATAAAACAAACTGCTCAGATTTTAGTTTAGTGTTAGTCTTTCTTATGAGACTTAAAATATGTGGACATATGGTTGGACATTATTACAATAATTAATTTTCTCTATATAGTTGAGACTTCAGTACCAACTGTGAACAGGATGTGGTGAAACATTTATGTTGGCAGTGGCACTGTTCTTTTCACTGGCTGCTGTGAAGCATTGGTGGTGCAAAGGACAAACCAGTTTGCTCTCAACCCTGCATGTATTTATCCAACAGTAGACTAATCAGCTTTGACATACAGCTGATGACTTTGTACTTCTTGCCAAAGAGAGATCATCAAAGAATATGTGTTTCAGAAACCAGACCACATTGACCAGAGAGATGCATGACAAAGAAAACCCCAAGCTTCCTCCACTAACCTGATCACTAGATGAGCGGTCTGTTCTCCGTCCTCATTCACCACTGATACCATTTTTGGTCGCGGCTGGCAGAGACGTCATGATGAGCTTGAAGTGCTTTAAAAGCCAAAAATGCAGCCCCTTTTAAGGAAGCTGAGGTGTGGCTCTTTGTAAGATTGTTGAATATGATATGAGCTCAGCATTGTGCGACATGCTCACCACCCCTCTCTGTCCAGCCACATCTTCCAGTTCCTGCTTTCTAGTAAATGTGATGCCCCAGTATTCTGCGTCTTTGTCTCTGTTTGGCAATACTCTGCAAGAACAAGTTATCATATCACAAGGTGTTTGCTGCATATGTGAAAAGAGGAAGTGTTATCAGAGTTAACAGAGAGGTTACACAAGGGTGAGCACACACCAGTGAGCCATTAGTGTAGCTCTGTTACGGAGAGTAAAAGAGATTACCAAAATGTAATGTGATATATAAATGTAAAGTGGTTTGTAAAAAAAAAAAAATTGGGAGGAGGAATGAGTTAATTATGTGCCCTTGTACAAACAAATTTACCAGAGAGAGTACTGATGTGCAGAGTATTAACCAAATTGTGGCACAGGCACTGAATGACTGCCTGTGTGCATGTGTGGTTCATGTTTCTGTTGTTGATTGTGCTCTTTTTATTCTCTCAGCATGATAAAGTTGGACTTAAGTGCACAAAAACATGAGCTGAAATCACATATCTAAAATCTTCTAGAGCAGCAAAGGCTCTGTTGTGCTGTCTGTTGACGGACAAGCTGAAAACACAAGGAAAATTTCGATAAAAAAGGACATCCACCCTCTTGGCAGTACTGCTAATCAATACAGCAAGTGCCACCCTCATCAACCTCCTAAGTGTTCAGAAATTTATGAGCTGATGGTCATGAACAGAAAGTGGCAAACCAAACTATATCTCAAAAGAAAAAGGTCATGTTCCAGATCATAACTGACTGATGAGGTCTTTGCTCTGTTGTTGTTATATGTATATCTACACAAAGGAAACTAGTAGAACTTTTCGAACCCCAGGCTGGGGAGGCCCGTCTGTGTGGAGTTTGCATGTTCTCCTCATGTCAGCGTGGGTTTTCTCTGGGTACTCCAGCTTCCTCCCACAGTCCAAAGACATGCAGGTTAATTGGTGACTCTAAATTGTCTGTAGGTGTGAATGTGAGTGTGAATGGTTGTCTGTCTCTATGTGTCAGCCCTGTGATAGTCTGGTGACCTGTCCAGGGTGTACCCTGCCTCTCACCCAGTGTCAGCTGGGATAGGCTCCAGCCCCCCTGCGACCCTCAAGAGGATAAGTGGTTCTGGAAAATGGATGGATGGATTTATTCTGTTATCTATAAAATCAGTAGTGATAGTCTCTTGTTACAGTTGATCTTACAGCTTAATAAATACCTGAACAGTACAGAAACTGCTTGTACTGCATTCGAAACCAAACTCTGTCACATCCAAATATTTAACTGCATCTTCAGGTTGTCTGGTGACATTTATGTCAGTATATTAAACGATCACAAGAGGGCAGTATGCTGCAGGATAAGATAGACATTGAATTCACACTGAATTTGTGTTTGTCATGTGTTGTTGGCAAGGCTGGAGTATGGACCCGACAAACTGGGCCACTGTTCCAGGGGCCAGGACCCCAAGAGGCCCCCAAAGCCTCAGGTTCATGCAGGTAAATTGTTTACTTATTATATATAATTTGACCAAGTGCATTTTTTTAATATAATATGCTACAATACAAATACAGTAGAATAGAAATATCTAATACTTTTTCTAATGCACGTCCTGCATTATTATGATTATTTGTTTTTATTTTTATTATTTATTTTTGAAACATAAACTTAGATGCGCCTGTCTGTACAGTTTATTTATTGCTTGTATTTTCACAGTGCCTCAGTAGGTAGAACAGATAGTCCACCAGTCAGAAGATCACTGGTCGATCCCCAGCCCCTCAGTCTGCATGTCGAAGTATCCACGTGAATGTTAAGGTGAGCACCTTGTATGGTAGCATCAGCCACCACTGTGGTAATGTGTGTGTGTGTGTGTGTGTGTGTGTGTGTGTGTGGGTGTGGGTGGGTGAATGTGACATGTTGTATGAGAGTGCTTTGAGTGGTCAGAAGACTAGACAGATGCTTTACAATTGCTAACTTTATAAACAACTTTGAATTTTATATTGTTCTGTTTACAGTATATTTATGCTGTCTATATTAATTTGGTGGCATGGTGGTGCAGTGGTTAGTATTGTCACCTCACAGTAAGAGTGTTCCTAGTTTGAACCGAGGGATGGGGAACGCCTCTGTGTGGAGTTTGCATGTTCTCCCTGTGTCAGCGTGGGTTTTCTCTGAATACTCTGGCTTCCTCCCACAGTCCAAAGAAATGCAGGTTAATTGATGCCTCTAAATTGTCCGTAGGTGTGAATGTGCGCATTAATGGTTGTCTGTCTCTATGTGTCAGCCCTGTGATAGTCTGGTGACCTGTCCAGGGTGTACCCTGCCTCTCACCCAGTGTCAGCTGGGACAGGCTCCAGCCCACCTGCGATCCTCAAGAGGATAAGTGGTTCTGGAAAATAAATACATGAATGAATCAATATATTTATTTTACTGTGTATGAAGACGTTGTTTTTTACTCTGGTGACTGTAACCTTCAGACACAAAGACATTAGATGTTATTTAGTCACTGCTCTTGACTGTACCTCACATGACTTAGAAGTACCTACCCTCCTGAGACCCAAACTTTTGTTTGGTGTGCATTTTCAACTTCTCCAAGCTATTTGGGATAAGTAGGACTTGTTAAGTATAAAAAACTAAACATTATAAATTATAATTAAGACCCAATATCCTCAAATGAGATGATAAAAAATCCCCAGTGTCTGCAAATGAGTACTTCTGAATTAGCAGTGTCTTAGCTTGTTACTGTTGCTAAAATTGCTCCAATGTGTTGCCAAATCAAACTATAGACATTATTGATAACAATATAAACAAGTTTCAACTATAAAATGTCATCAGGTTTTGGACCTTGTCCACGTTTGTGACAGGAATGGCTTCAGACTGACTTGGCAGAGAGGGCTGTCATCTTGTTTTTACATGGATTAGTGTATTGTGCTCTTACTACCACTAGATGGCACAAAAGGTGTCCACAGACGAGGACAACAGGCCAGTTAAGCAGAATGAAGTATAAAGTCTAGTAAACCCAAAATGTGATGTCCTCATACGAGGACACAGGGTTTTAGGAAGTTTGAGTTTAATAGTTAATTTGGTCCTAATGAGGCATGTCAACAAACTGAATCATTACCTACAGTCACTGAAAATACCTCCTGTTTTTCATTGGTTTGACGAAGTTGAGCTTCGTTTGGATCACATGTTGTTCATGGTGTTTCCTGCAATGACACTCAGTGACAGTTTCTTTCTTTCTTTGTTTATTTCTAAGTCATCCTTTTTATTAGCATGAAATAAACAGTTAACAGACCAAACCCTTGGACATCTTCAAAACCAAATACAGTACAAATATAAAGTGACAAATACCAAATACAAAGAAAAAGAAGGTTTTTTGATATCAAGTCATTCAACATAGTGCCTGCTTTCTGAATGGTACCATATTATGAAAATAAAAAAATGCTTAGATAGGATACACTGACACAGCAATTGCAGCAGTAGAGAACTGGAGTTGATTTCAAGCTCAAGGCCTTTTCCCTTTGAGTAAAGAGAGGACATTAAAACTAATCAAACTTTATTGGTCATGATTTTGTCATATGTTAACACATTTCTATGTATGAACCAAAAAAAAAACAAAGCAAATTCCATGTAAGTGAAAACCTACTTGGCAGTATATCCATTTCTGATTCTCATGATCCTCCCCTTATTTGCAAGGAGCATCTACAACAAAGTATTTAACATAAAACCAAAAGCAAAACTTCAGTCTTCAGTTCTTCAACATTTAAAAGTTTTCAGTGTTTTAAAGGCCTCCACCATTGTGTGTCCACCAATGATTACTCAGTAGTTTTTGATGGATGTAGGCTACTTAATTGACCTTTCAGTAAGTAGCTGGCTCTGTTTCTGCTACGTCCTTGGAGAACATTTTCCTAAGTCTCAAGTCTCAGTCTTTTTTGTCAACAATGTTTCTCTTGGTCTGATTATCACTGTTTGCCGATTTATTTCATTGGCAGATCAATAGCATTAAAACTAAACGCACTCTGAAAAAAATGCATCATCAGTGTTAGAAGCAAGATAAGTGTGATGCACATAAACATTAATAAAAATATTAAGATAAAAATAAAGCAGTCATGATGTCTTCCACTTTGTCTAAAATGTTTACCAAAACAGCGTTGCTCATGGCCACCACAGCTTTTTTGTGTGTGTTCTTTTTTCTTTTATCGTATATTAGTTATGTATTAGGACTTTTTAAAAGTGTCTTTGTCATATTTTTACTTTAATTGGTGGTTCTGAGTCATGCTCTGCTCCTCTGTTATATGGGGTTCCACAGGGTTCACTTTTAGGACCCCTGCTTTTTTCTCGATTTACTGCCACAGGGTTCCATCCTTAGAAAGCATTTTATTTCTTTCCATTGTTATGCTGACGATAGTTAGATATATGTGCCGCTAAGGGAGAAAGATGCTTTCTTGCTTAAACCACTTCTGTTATGTCTCGAAGACAGAACTTTTTAAAATTGTGATAAAAAGAAAACAGAAGTGATAGTGTTTGGTCTTAACTTTCCTCTTGTAGCTAATTGCTCGTAAGTGAAAACCTATTTGGTAATAAATTTTATTCTGATTCTGATGTGGTAAGTGACACCTTAACAACTAGGCAAACTCAGTTGTTATTAGCCTTGTTCCAAGCCTGTAGGTCGGAGTAAATTTTCTCCTGAGGTAAACTGTTGTACTGTGAGCAGATCTTGCACACTCTCTCCCTCCAGTCTGTGTACAGCTTCACTTTCCACTGACGTTTCCAGGCGAAATACTCACTGTAGCGTTTCTTGTCCTCTGCAAGCTGTTGTAGATACTTTGCCAAGTCTTTGACTGATGCAAACTCATCAACATGGATGAAAGAATTAGGTGGAGCCACGGCTTTGTAATCCTCTAATGGCGGTCCAAGGACGACAGGCACTGCCCCGCCTTGGTAAGCATTCCTCCACAGCTTCTCTGTGATGTAATCTTTGGCGATTGAGTTCTCAAAAGCCAAATAGAAGTAGCAGCGAGAGATTGTAGGTAAGAGAGCTGAAGCGTTGAGGGGTGTATTTGCCCACCCGCATTAGTCATACTTCTACTGTTATTATACACGTGATTATTATTGTCACATATGTATACTATCAGATATTAATATATACTTTCAACATATTGTACCACAGTAGCCAGAATTATAATTATAATATTATTACTTTCATTAATGTTGTTATAAGCTATTATCATTACCGTCTGTCCTGCATCTCTCTCTGTCTCTGTCTCTTTCTGTCTCATTGTGTCATACGGATTACTGTTAATTTATTATGTTGATCTGTTCTGTACGACATCTATTGTACATCTGTGAGTCCTGGAGGAGGGATCCCTCCTCAGTTGCTCCTCCTGAGGTTTCTACCATTTTTTTTCCCCCGTTAAAGGTTTTTTTGGGGAGTTTTTCCTTATCCGCTGTGAGGGTCCTAAGGACAGAAGGATGTCGTATGCTGTAAAGCCCTAAGAGGCAAATTGTGATTTGTGATATTGGGCTTTATAAATAAAATTGATTGATTGATTGATTGATTTCAGAAGAACTCCCTTGCATACATACATTTTGTGGTATGTTAGATGTGTGGTCATGATAATGAAAAATCTGTTTCCTGAAGGACCTGAACATTGACTGGAACTAGTTATGTTGTCATGTTGTCCACTCATGACTATAGCTTCCCACTGTAGCAGATGCATGTGGTCTAACACGAGTAGTATCTAAACCACCTAGTGTGTATGAAAAGTGATGGATCCAAAACATTTACTGGTGTACATTGTATCTTTACTGACTCAGTGGAGCTATATTTGAAGTTATGTCAGTGCATTTTGGATGTAGTGATCATAATGTAATGGCAGTAGTGAGGAAGCCAAAAGTTTCTAAAGCAGGAGCTGTGATCATTGTTAAGAGATCATATAAACATTTCCAGAAAGTTTTATTGTTGTACTCTTTTATTGAGGATGTTAAAAATATATGCTGGGAAAATGTGTCAATGAATGATGATCCACATGAAGTACCTGAAACCTTTAATAAGCTATTTGTGAAAATAATTGATTAGCATGCACCACTGGAAAAGAGAACCTTTAAATAATGTTATATCCCCTTGGATTGATGATGAATTGAAGAATTGTATGATACACAAGAATCAAGCAAAGGAAATGGCATGAAACATATCAGATTGGCAAAATTACTGCAAGCTAAGGAATTATGTATCGAAGTTGAATAAACATAAGGAAAGTGATCAGTAATATAAAGTATGACAATAAAAAGCTGAGGAATACTTTTTAATGATATTATATGCAGAAAATCTTCAACTTTTATACTACTACTACTATTTACAATTATTTTAAATACAAATTTAATACTGAGGAACGAGATGGACCAAACAAACAATTAACAATTTTATGACCTCATAAAAGATCAAATTATGACATATAAAAATTGTACATATGAATTTGCTAAAGTTACTGTCTGTTATGTGGAAAAGTTGCTATTTTGGATGTAAAGACAAACCATGTGGTGTAGATCTGTTGGATGGGAGACTACAACCTCGATTCCAAGAAAGTTGGGACACTGTAGGCATGTCAGTCTAGTACCTGCACTCTTTTTATATGAAGCCATGTTGTTGTTACGTGTAGAATGTGGCATTGTCTTGCTTGAATAAGCGGAGGCGTCCCGTAAAAGACTTTATCTAAACCCGTATGTAACTCTCAGCATTCTGGCAATAACACACTAACAGACCATTGCAAATGCTGGCTTTGGATTTTTTTGTTCTGATAACAGTCTGAATTCCTCTTTAGCTCGGAAGTCACAATGTTCATGATTTCCAGAAACAATTTGAAATATGCACTCGTCAGACCACTGCACACTTTCCCACACCAGTCAGTCCATCTCAGTTAAGGTTGGGCATGAGGAAGTCAGCTGTGTTTCTGGATGTTGTTGTCACATGGCTTTCACTTTGCATGACTGAGTCCTAAGTTGAACTGTATTTACAGATACAAGCTGTATTTAGAAATCTAAATATAGTGCAATTGGAGGCTAAATATAGTTGCATTTTTTTTTAATTTATTTGATTTGTTTCACATACATAAATGCAAAAAAAAAAAAAACAGAATAAAAAGATTTAAAAAGTGCACGTGGAAGAAACCTGCACATGCTTATATGAAAACCATTCCCAGAAGACACAGAAGTGGTTAAGTTCAACAGCTAAAATTTTCAGTAAAAATCAAGAATAACTGGTCTCTAAATCATATTTGTGGTGCTGAAAACATGGTAACAGCAGCTTGAGGGGTGACCAAAGTGTTCTATTCCAGTATATTAAGATATAAATGTTGGCGCTTTTATTACAAAAATGAACAGTTTTTTAGCTATGCCGCCCAATTTATTAGTTTGTTAGCAGAATACATAACTGCCTGATCGATTTTCACAAAATTCGGTGGAGGGATGTAACACACGCCAACTTAGAATACATTAAATTTTGGTGTTGATCTAACTCAGGGGGTGTGTCCGCGGGCCGCCCACACATGGCCTCCCATTCACTTCCATTCATTTTTTGGATGAGGATTACGTGAAAAGTGTCCAACCGATTTTCACAAAACTTGGTGGAGGCATGTATGGTCCAACTTAGAAGCCATTACATTTTGGAGTGGATCCAATTAACAGGAAGGGTCCATGGGCAGGTAGGATTCAATTGCCTGCTCTGGCAATTGGGGGCGAGTTTCTGATGCCCCAATATCCAGATTTGTTCTAAATATATTTGTCAACACATCTGCCAAATTTGGTGCTTTTATCACAAAATTGAACAATTCTAGAAAAATATTGAGCTATGCCGCCCCACTATCCCAAAAAATACATTTCAAAATCTCTCAGCTTGCATTAGTAAAAAAAACTTGTAGGGATATGTTTTCATGGAAAGTGAGCATCGATACACAAATAGGAAACTTTATAATGAATACAACAAGGCCTCCAAAATGCCACTGGATAGAACTGCATCAAAATATATAACACAATAATCAAATTACTCTCCACTCTATCAAGACTGCATACTTAAATCCTTCAGCCCCCCAAATGGTAACTGCAGTCAAACAATACAGGTGTCACTTGTGGATGAACCTAACACAGCATATAGAAAAAAAGCCAACACCAATGACACATTTTGAGAAAATCCATCCATCCATTTTCATCCGTTTATCCGGGGCCTGGTCGCGGGGGTAGCAGGCCAAGGAAAGCACCCCAGGCGTCCCTCTCCCCAGCAACGCTTTCCAGCTCCTTCTGGGGTACCCCAAGGTGTTCCCAGGCCAGATGAGATATGTAATCCCTCCAGTGTGTTCTGGGTCTGCCCCGGGGCCTCCTACCAGTCAGACGTGCCCAAAACACCTCCAGCGGGAGGTGCCCTGGAGTCATCCTGATCAGATTCCTGGACCACCTCATCTGACCCCTTTTGACACGAAGGAGCAAGCGGCACTACATTAAGCTCCGTCCGGATGTCCAATCTCCTTACCTTATCTCTAAGGCTGAACCCAGCTACCCTTTGGAGGAATCCAAGATGTCATTCTTTCGGTCATTACCCAGAGCTCATGACCGTAGGTGAGGGTCGAGACGTAGATGGACCAGTAAATCGAAAGCTTTGTCTTCCAGCTCAGCTCCCTTTTCACCACCACAGATCAGCACAGTGCCTGCATTGCTGCAGAAGCCGCACCAAACCGTTAATCCATCTCACGAACTCCCTTGCTTGAGGCAGTAACTCTCCCCCAACCCGGAGGAGGCAATCCACCAGTTTCCGGCAGAGATCCATGGCCTCAGACTTGGAGATGCTGATTCTCATGCTGACTGCTTCACACTTGGCTGGAATCCGGCCAAGTGCATGCTGCTCCGAGAATGGCCACTTTAACATGGTGGAGGGGTTTGCATGACCCTGTGAGCCTGGGACCTGTGTTGTCTGGGGCTAATAGCCCCTCGTAGGGTCCCCAAGGCAAAGTGATCCCAGGAGAGGAACCAGACTAAGAGCCATTCAAGAAGACCTTGATGAAACTGACTTTTTGGAAAATATAATATATAAATATAAAGGTCGTAAAGGCCTAAAAAAATCATGAAGAACCTTTGCTTACAAATGTAAAAGGACACAATCAACAGGTCACACTGGTAAAGGAACCTGATAATATGTGCACATATCTCTAAGTATCCATGACTATCTGGGGGTGAACTAGGAACCCCTGGGGTAAATTTTAAAAATCGACTCCAGATTGTACAGAATTCAGCTGCCAGGCTTTTAACCAGAACCAAGAGACGTGATCACATCACTCCAGTTTTAGCTTCTTAACATCGGCTCTGGTCTCAAGCCCATTGTTGAGGGAGGTTTCAGACGTAAAACGGATTCAGTCCTTTTCAGAGCCAACGTTTGAAGAGTATAAATCTAGTAAGTCTCCCACTGCTTCAGTAGTTTGTCATGGTCATCACCCCTAGGTGGCAGAGTGACCTGTTCAATACCACAGAGATGTGATGAGGAGATGTCATGGTGTGGATCATTAACAGTGTTGGGTGTAATTACAAAGTAACGCGTTACTGCTTTTTTCAGTAATGAGTAGTGTAAGGCATTACTGTCCCTAAATGCAGCAATCACATTACAGTTACTAATCAAACACTTGAAGCTCCAGTAGGCAACACTGTTTTGGCATAATTGAGTAACAATTTTATAATATCCTCTAAGCATAATGTAAATCAAGTGGTCTGAGACAAACAATAGGTTTCTGCACCTCACCATGGCTCTGTGTTCAGCCTCTAAAGAATCAGTATCGTGCCGATGTGCATCAACCAGTCAAAGGTCAGCTCAGACCACTGCGTTCCTATTGGCTGTTCTACTGCATATGCACGTTCCTGTGCCGCCGGCAGAAGGGGAGAGCAAGCGGCAATGGCGAACAGCGCACCAGGTAAAATAGCTATTCCAGCATTGGCTACAATTGGGGCGGCAGTAGCTCAGTCCATAGGGACTTGGGTTGGGAACCGGAGGGTCGCCTTTTCGAGTCCCCGTCCAGACCAAAATATGGAGCGTGGACTGGTGGCTGGAGAGGTGCCAGTTCACCTCCTGGGCACTGCCGAGGTGCCCTTGAGCAAGGTACCAAACCCCCCAACCGCTCAGGGCGCCTCACCAAGGGCAGCCCCCTTACTCTGACATCTCTCCACTTTGTGCATGTATAGGTCCTGTTTGTGCATGTGTGTGTCTTTCAGACCTGTGTGTAATTGACAAGCAAGAGTGAAAACATTGAATTTCCCCTCAGGGGGATTAATAAAGTAAATAAACTTAAACTAAACTTAAACTTTAAAACTGCCTACATGGCTAAACAACCCAAAAAAGGAAGACAGAACTCGGTTCCCCGGAGCCCCGGCGTGAAGGTTGGCTGTGGGAGCCGAGCCGAGCCTCGGGAGTATGTGCAGGTCCGCGAGGGAGGGATGGGGCGGGCTGCTGCACGGTGAGGGAGAGCGAGGCTTGGGAGTATGTGCAGGGCCGCAAGGGAGGGATGGGGAGGGCTGCTGCGCGGTGAGGGAGAGCCGAGGCTCCCAGAGAGGGAGAAACAGAACCAAGTAGGATAAAATACTTGCATGCTCGTCTGGTAGGAGGGGCTCAGGGCGGAGACGAATGAAACCTAACTCAGATGAGACTAAAAAATCAACTGTTTTCAGGCTTTCTACCTACTGCAGCTTTAAGTCGTTACTTGCGTTACATAATTTCATCATTAGATCTTCCCCTTGCTTAAGAGTTAGTGACGACGGGCTTCAGGCTGTTGCCAACGGGTCGTCCTCTGGTCGTGGGAATGCGCGTTCCCGCCGCGACCAGGGGTGCTTTTCACAGCAGGCATGCTTAATACGGTACAACACCTGTCAGCCGCGAACACAGATGCGGGGACAAGCACCAAGACCTGGGGAGACATGGGAGCAGCTTCATGTGTTTACAGCAGATAGCAGGAGCGAGGACAGACGTCTCACTCCGCCACAACTATGCTGACAACTCTGTTGTCCTACTAAGTATTGATAACAAGCTTAGTATTTTACAAATTCGAGTTTTTTTTATTTGATGAACATGGCGCTGATATGCAAAAATGAACTAAATGACTGTGGGGCAGTGGGCAGGTAATATAATCATCAAACCTTTACACACGGTAACCACTCCCAGCCTGGCATAACAACTTCTCTGGCGGAAACCCTGCAAATACTAGTTTTTGTGCTCACTGATATTTTGTTTGAGTTTTCTGGTGGTTTTCCCAGCAAGCCCACATGGACAGTGTGTCAAGTAGATCATGTGTGGATGCACAAGTCTGGGAAATCTTTAACCTGTTTGGGGATCAGTTTTCATGGTGCACAGCTGCTGCAGCGGTAGTTGGCTTTAGGGAGGGTATGCAAGCGTGTTTGTGTTTCTTGACTGGATTTCGTCTTGTAGTCAAAATCGGCATGGACCAAGTGATCTCTTTAGTCCTTGTGCCCGGCCTTCTCTATAGAGTCCTCCATGGAGTGACAAATCCCTGTCAATCAGAAGAATTGACTCATAGGGAGACCCTTTTTTTAGGGGGGTATGGTGAAAACTTGTAGCCAGCAACAAGGTGTTTTTGTCAGTGTCCTTTTGGTAGGGTGTTGTAGTGACTGAGTCCTTGTTTTTCATAACCAACATGTCAAGGAAACTCACCTTTTCATTATTACAGTTCTATGTAAAGTGGGGGTTACTGTCTAAACTGTTCAACAGAATGACAGTCTGCTAATTCATCAGGACTTCCATCACAAATCCAGAAGATGTCGTCTATGAATCTGTACCATTTTAGAAAATGCAACAGTGCAGCTGTGATGACTTTTGTCTGTCTCAGCCTTCCGTCAGCACAGTGATCACACTAGCAATGTAAAATGTTTGTGAATAAGGCCCCTGGACTTTTGCTTAGTGGTATGGTCCAGGGGACATATTCACAAATATTCCCAGAATACTCTCAGAGAGCTCCCAACTTAGACTAAAAAAAATTAGAAAGGAGTCCTAGCTTAGGAGTGATTTAGGAAAGTTCTCAGAGCAACTCTGAGCAAGGAAGGGACAGAAACTTTTATCTTACTGAGGAGGTGTGGCTGCCCCTGTTGCTAGGTATGATGCATTCTTTTAACAGATGTTTGATTGTCAGAGTAACAACCTTGTGTGAGCATGCAAAGTGTGGACACCCAGTGGAAATGAAATGAACTGAGTGACAGCACGAGACTGAAAATGTTGTCATTGTTCGTGTGATCACTTCAGTCACTGCTGCACTGTTGCATTTTTTCAGTTTTTCAAATATTTTGATGTTGTGATCATTTTGTTTCTGGCGTTATATCGTTATTGCATTGGGTGGGAAATGTGTGTTTATCCCTAATGAGTTTGACCACAAACATTATCGCTGCACAATCTTATCTCATAGCATTTCATTTACTCACTGCCATTATGTGTTTGGAGAATATTTAACCCACCTCTTTGCATTTCCACCATTTTCTCCTCTCCTTAAGAAACTCTTAAAACTTCTCTTCTCTACTCCTTAGGTGAACAGTTTTTCACCTTAGGAGCTCTTTTAAGGTCTAAGATGCATTGTGAATAACCTTTATCTTTGCAAGAACCTGGTCTTAACTTTAATGATTCTAAGAAAGCATCATAATTCTAAGAATTTTCCTATAATTTTTTTTTCACTCTGAGCAGCTCTTTATAGGATGCTTTGTGAATATAACCCCCATGCTTCCATGACCCAGAAAGAGAAATTGCACATTGTGCAGAATAAAGTCGCACGTTGTAGCCTTCAATTTGATAAAGTATAATATATAGTCAAGAGGATCTTATATAGTATATACTACTAGGGATGCACAATAATATCGGCCAATATCAGCTTTAAAGTAGAATCAGCCAACATGCTTCTTCTTAATTTACACAATAAATTAATACATACATTAAAAAGCACTGCATTTCATGTCTCCATCTGCTGGTGGGCCATCACCATAAGAGCATGCATGCATAATATGATGGTAATTCCACTACAGAAGAGACTTGATCACTAAATTAGGTAGAGAAAAAAGTGGATATGTCAATATTGGTATCGGTTATCAGTCAAATGAGTTGTTGCATATCGGCACATCAGATACTGGCAAAAAAAATCCAATATCATGGATCCCTAGTATATGATAGTTAGATTATATGATTTATTATCTAATACTGGTGTGGGTTACTATAATGATGATGATGTCGAATATTGGAAGAAGGGGAGACAGGGGTCGAATGGCACACTCTTCACTCTTTTACATATTTCTCTGGCATAGTTTAATTTAAAATATTCTGATCTGCAGCAAATGAAAGCTAAAGGTCTCAGCTGTAAATAAATATGTTTTAATGTGCACTTTTTTTCCCCCCCAGAATTAGGTGATTTGCGATTAAATTCATGTTGTGCATTTGTGTCACCCAGCCCAAATAAGAGATTGGTTAACATACTGTTAAAATGCTATAGTTACAAAATGTGAAGCAACCAATGGAAACAATTTGAGCATTTAATTCAAACGAGAACCAGAAAACATGAACATTTCATAAGATACCTGCCCATTTTTAAAACCAAACATAATTTTTAAGCAAGTTATCAGTAGGAATGTCTAGTTACTTTTGCCATTGACCATTCAGAATAATGATAATTAACTAACAATATAAACATGGTTTTTATTATTTTAAAATAGTTTAAATTTCTCAAAATACAATTACAGTTACAATTGTTAGATTTACAATTGATTGGCACATGTGCCAACCAATCCCCCAAATCAGTGTGCCAACCAATAGCGCTCACATTTGACCCAACTTTGTGATGAATTATGTTTGCCAGCTGCCATCACTCATCGCAGACTGTCAAATCATATATCAAAATGTAGCTGATTCCTTTGTCTAACTAGAAATAAAAAAGCTAACACTTTGATGTTACATTTATGTTTCTGTGACCTTCTAAGGACCAAAAAAAATAGCTGTGTGCCAACCAACCCTAGTCTCCCCTACCATGATAATATTTTGATTTTTGATTTTTTTTGGCCACAGTGATGATTTTTGCAGGGGCTATTTTGATTTTGATTTATAATAGGTATGTAGAGACACTTCATTTTTTAAAAAAAAAAAAAAAAACTCTGTGGAAGACCTTTGCTTTCAGTTTCACTAACTAGAGTTTTGTTCTGTGTGGTATTGCATTGTGTTGTTGCTGAGTCATTAGTTTAAGGTCCACACAGCTTAATATATTTAGCCTCATACTTGCATTTGGCCATGTCTTGAGGGTGTTAATAGCTGTCCATTAGTCGCTTACTTCACAGCAGGAAACAATACTTCAAAATAAAAGCTCTGTGCAGGAAATTCACTGCACTCCAAAATGAAGTGTGTTTTTACAAACTTGACACATTGGTGAGTCACTTTCAATCCATTCAGTATGGATTCGTGACCCACTTTTGGATGTAACCTATCATTTGGGAACTGCTGGTATATAATATAGGATATAGGATAGCTGCTGCTTTGGCTACAGTTAATGGGGGTCATAACAAATTAAATTAAGCAATCACATAGGCTATGTTTTGTAATGTTTAGACACATACATACCTTACAGGGTACAAACAGAGCACTCAAAGACTATAAAGACTCTTCAAGCACTCGAAGAAAAATGAACTTATGTTGTAAGTTATAATCATTGTAAATCAACATTTTAATTGTACATTATTCTAGCTGCACAAAGCCTAAAATCTCTAATTAAAATCAACTGTGCAAATTCTTTGGCTTTAGAAAATACTCGTCATCTTGTGATATGGCTTCTGTGACATGAACTGACTTATTTGAGAGAAACTGACAGAGAGCAAACAGGGACAGACAGAGACAGGTAAAGACCAAAGTGGACAGACTGCAACAGTAACAGACTGAGAGTGGCAGGCTGCTTTCAGAGAATATGCTGGAAGGTTGAGACGCCGAGATCCAGATTTGCTGGTCTGACTGGAAAGGCCGGAGGGGGTGTAGGCTGCTGCCTCTTGGAGCATGACAGGTGTGGTGAGAGACGAACAAAAAACAGAAACAGGCACAGAGGAGAGAGGAGACAGGAAGAGGTGAAAGACTGGAATAATAATAAAAAATCAACAGGTGCAGCGAGGATAAAGCGGTGTTCCTGCATCCAGTGCTGACTGTGAGTATAGCACTATTTTTTATACCAGTTTCATCAACACTGTGGAAGAGAGATATGTGTGAGATTGTGAAGGAAAGAATGAGGTTGCAAAACAGTCATGATTACACAAGAATGTAAATTTCACAGTAACTTTTTTCTGACTTTGGCTTGATGGTGACTGAAATGAACCATTTTGTGGATCCAACAGAGACGGGCGGACATCACGAGACAGAGAGGAACAGACAGAAAGAGAAAGAAAAATGGCCGAGGCCCCGAAGATTGAACTCTTCATTAAGGTGAGACCAACAATAATTTTGATGTGCTGTGTTTAAAAAAATCTGCTAAGACACCACAGATGTGGATAACACAATATAAATGCAGTATCTATATGTTATTATATGTATTTGGTGCTTCAGTATAGTTTATGTACTTCATGAAGTGATTTTCTTGAGCTCAAAATGTCTGGGACGTTCAAACGTGCTGCTTGAGCTTGAGCAAGTATGTTTGTTACAAAATGTCAGGACCCAAACACTCTAAAATTATTATTTTGTATGTTGCAGTAAATTTCAGGGCAATGCTAAACTGAAAATGTACAGTTCTATTGTCTTTTTTGTGCTGTACTGCACTGATGAAGAATCCTTAATCTCATTATATGTGTCACTTGTTATTTATGGACAGTGTCAGTGTGGGAACTCGTGAGCAGGTGAAACTGAAAAGAGGCCTGTCCAGTTTGGAAACCTGTGTCCTGCCCTCTCAAAAATGCAATTGCCTCTACCTTG
Organism: Epinephelus fuscoguttatus; assembly: GCF_011397635.1. Taxonomy (NCBI): domain Eukaryota; kingdom Metazoa; phylum Chordata; class Actinopteri; order Perciformes; family Serranidae; genus Epinephelus; species Epinephelus fuscoguttatus. Next base: position 22,167,597 of record NC_064769.1, read on the forward strand.
CATGCCTGTGACACAATTTAAGACTGTGGTGGAAAATGTATGATACAGCAGAGACACCACACACTATCTAAATACTAGGTTGTTCAATCTGTGTGTAAAGATGCCTCAACTCTCTATTTGAAATTCCTCAGTGGAGGGTTTGGAGTATCAGAGCAGAGCAGGCTCGACGAGAATGCCTGTGCAGGTATTCATGGTTTGGTTAAGAGCACGAAACCAACTTCCTGTTTCAAAACATGTTTATTGTTTTAATGTCACAAGCAGTGAGAAGAGAAGTTCATGTGTTCATAATGTCATGTCTATTTGTCTGTCAGGCCAGTGACGATGGGGAGAGTGTGGGGAACTGTCCTTTCTGTCAGAGACTCTTCATGATTCTTTGGCTAAAAGGGGCCAACTTTACCCTCACGACTGTGGACATGAAGAGGTAACAACACATCTTTTTTATTTTTCCATGAAGTTATTTGTATTGACTTTGAAACTGATAGGGGTATGACACATTAAAGGGACAGTACACCCCCCAAAACAAAAATCCATATGTTCCCTCTTACCCATAGAGCTATTTATAAGTCTAGATTGTTTTGGTGTGAGTTGCTGAGTGTTGGAGATATCAGCCACAGAGATATCTGCTTTTTCTCCAATATAATGGAACTAGATGGCGCTCGGTTTGAGATGCTCAAAGTGCCAAAAAAATACATTTGAAAAACTCAGCAGCAATGTCTCTTTCCAGAAATCATGATTCAGTTGCTTAAGATAATCCACAGACCTTGTTGTGAGCAGTTTCATAAAGGAACTATTTTCTTTTTACCAAACTACACCTGCCAGCTAATCACCACGCAGAGGGAAGCATGCATTTCCTGCTAGCTCACCTAGCACCACTAAGCTAGCTAATGTTACATCTCAGGAGGATGCCCGAGCCTCTCATCCATGAGTAGTTACACCATTACCTCTGCGCGGTGATGTCATTGGTGGATGTATATCGATTGAAAAAAAAAAAAAAAAAAGCTCCTACAGGAAACTGCTCTCAACATGGTCTCTGGATTATCTTGAGTAACCAGGTCGTGGTTTCTGGAAAGAGACATTACTGTTGAGTTTTTCAAATGCTATTTTTTTGGCGCTTTGAGCACCACAGTCCCGAGCGCCATCTAGTTTTTTTATATTTGAGAAAAGGCAGATAGGTCCAACATTCAACAACTCACATAATAACAATCTAGATTGATTAACAGCACTACACACCTACTGAATTTCAATTTGACTCCAAAGAAAAGGTTGATGTGAGGCATAAAACTCACAAGACAATGCTTGTAGATCATGGAGTGTTATGGTCTGAGTGTCATCAGATTTCAGACAGGTTGTGGGGGGCTGCAACAAAATGCCAACAAAAACTGGGTGAAAATGGTGCAATAACAATGCACATGGACAGACAAACACATTCACACTTACTGTATACTGTATGATTTATAGTTCAGGAGGAAATGAGCATACCTAGAAGACACCCACACACATTGAATAATAATCATAACAATCCAGAGAGATTAGAATTTTAAACACAGTAGTACAAATAGTGGGCGGCATGGTGGTGTGGTGGTTAGCACTCTCGCCTCACAGCAAGAGGGTTGCCGGTTCGATCCCGGGCGTGGGCGTGGAGTTTGCATGTTCTCCCCATGTCAGCGTGGGTTCTCTCCGGGCACTCCGGCTTCCTCCCACAGTCCAAAGACATGCAGATTGGGACTAGGTTAATTGATAACTCTAAATTGTCCATAGGTGTGAATGTGAGTGTGAATGGTTGTCTGTCTCTATGTGTCAGCCCTGCGATAGTCTGGCGACCTGTCCAGGGTGTACCCTGCCTCTCGCCCAATGTCAGCTGGGATAGGCTCCAGCCCCCCCGCGACCCTCAAGAGGATGAAGCGGTTAGATGAATGAGTACAAATAGTATTGATAAAGCAGCAGTGCTCCCCAGAGCCACTGAAAATCTTGGGATGGCATAATAAAACTAAAAACCAAAGCTTAATTTCAGGAATTTGCTTACTGATGTGCTGTTGAAGTAAGTGAAAACTATGTGAGAGTTATAGGGACCCCCTTAAAAATGGTACCAATGGATGCCTTAAGTTGTCTAGTCTCACATAATACTGCTTCCTTCATTCCACTCCTACCTTTACCTGGGGGATGGTAGCAGCAGTTGTATCAGGGGGAGTCATAGCACCCCCCTGGTCCCCCTTAGGGGCACCGCTGCAAGAAAGTTAGAATAACACAATCAAGATTTTCTCAGACAATAAAGATTTAACTCAAAGATGCCCAGTCTGCTGGTGTCTTTAGATGGTCAGGGAGGGTACAGATACATTTATCAAAGCATGTACCTGAAGTAAATCGGACGAAACGGTAATGGAAAGCCATCTCATTATTTCTGCCTTCATCATTTGTATTTGTTTAGTTCAACATTTGTCATTAAGATAAGCCTTGTTTGTTGTTTGCTGTTGTGTTGCAGGGCACCTGATCAGCTGAAGGCTCTGGCTCCAGGCTCTCAGCCTCCCTTTCTCATCTATAACGGTGAGGTCAAGACGGACACTAACAAGATCGAGGAGTTCCTGGAGGAGACCTTAGCCCCGCCACAGTGAGTAGACTGCATCTTGATTGTTAAACATATTTGTTGTTGCCTGCTCCATTTCCAGTCAACTCGAACTCAGTGGAGCGGGCGGATTCCAAGGTCTGGACCTGGGCAATGTTTGTTGATTATCAGTCATTATCCCACCAGCATTCACAACATTATCACTGTACCCATGGCAGGTATCCAAAATTGTGCTGTCGATACAAAGAGTCCAACGGTGCCGGAGAAGACATCTTCCAAAAGTTCTCAGCATATGTAAAGAATCCCAGACCTGAATTCAATGAAAGTAAGGGGGTGTTATCTCAGGAAAGCATTTACACTCATTTTGGAGACTGTGACCTGAGGAATAATAAAAGTCTGTTTTACCTTTCTGTCATTTAGTGCAGGAGAAGAAGTTTCTTTCATCTCTGGTGAAGCTGAACTGGTACCTGGAGACGCCTCTCCCTCATGAGTTGGACCAGAAGCCCAATGCCACTGTGTCTTCACGCCTCTACCTGGATGGTGACTCCCTCACCTTGGCAGACTGCAACTTGCTTCCCAAACTCAACATTGTCAAGGTCAGCAGAGTTCAGCAGCATAAAAACTCTACTCAGAGATCTGTTCATTTTTATCTCAGTGGCAAAGAGGAGTTAAAAGTGGTAATGAGCCATACCTGGACTTTTTTTTGTTGTTGCAAATTATACAATCTTAAAACCCCTCTTCCCTCAGGTGGTGTGTAAGAAGTACCGTGACTTTGACATCCCCACAGAGCTGAAAGGTCTGACGCGTTACCTGGACAATGCCTACAAACAAGATGAGTTTCGTTACACGTGCCCAAATGACTCAGAGATCCTAATTGCCTACCATGCTGTGGCAAAGTACCTAAATAAAATAAAACAATAAGAGTGTAAGTGGGAACAAAGAAGAATAGAGTGAGAAATGTGGAGAAAGAACAGAGAATAGGTGACAAAATGCCTAAAAACTGTACATGATTTATATTTTATTAGGGCCAAAATAAGAGGCTGGATGATAAAAAAAAAATTGTTTGCAGTGGCATGATCAATAATTAGCTTTCTATAAAGAAGTATTCTTGTTTTCATCAGTTGGGTTTGAATACATCAGTTGGGTTAAACTACTTCTAAGTCGCTTGAAATGTGTATTTAGATGCACTGTACGTATTGTTGCATGCGCTGATTGTACTGACGTGGATTTCTTTTTTAGCCCCAGTAAGAATGAGAAAGCACTGTAAATCCCAGATAATATTTATGTTATGTCTCACTTTGCATGCATGTGTTGTGTCTAAGCATTTATGCTATGTTGATTGCTATATATTAATAAGTACATCTTGACGTGAAATCAGATGGAACTTTAAATCAGATGTTATATATTCAGAAAATTACGAGTGTAAACATAAAAAAGAAATGGCCTTGGCTATAGACAAACTGTAAAGCTACTCTGTGCTTTTAAAGTGTATGGACATCCCTAATGATTATTCATAGTCCGTCTTCTTCATTTTTTTATTTGTTTGTTTGTGTCTCTGTGTGTAAATGACTGCATGTAGTGACTCAGTTATGTTTAACTTTGACATAGACAAAGACTAATATTTTGATGTGGTAACTATTAAAGACTACATGAACAAGTTTGGTGTTGGTTGTATCAATGTCGGGATAAATTGCAATGATGTGTATCATTAAATGTCAGGAAAAATATATTAAGTTATGCATATGAATTTATATATAATAATTGTATATGATGAAATAAAAGTTTTTATTCTTACATCTCGACTATACATTCACTGGATTATTATCACTGATGAATTTATATGTAAGCCGCCTTAAGGAGGTGTTAATTTTAACTAGTTTCTATGCCGTTGTGTATTTAATTTTACTGTAAAATATTTGGCCTCATGTTGCAACATCCTCTTAAAATTTTCTTATATTTTCTCTTAATTTTCTGTTTAAAAAAAAAACCCAAAACAAAACATAAGTCAACTCTAGATGTGCCAAACACTCTTAACAACTCTGCTCTTACCAAGGTATGTTTAATGATGACTCCAAATTGATAATAAATAATCTATTAGCACAGGTAACGCCCTCTAAACACTGTTTAAGGACGGGTGTTGTGTCATGTGCAAAGAATCTGCCACATCATCAACAAGATGCCACCAAACAAAGGCTGTAAGAAGAAGGAGAACTTCTGCAGTGGTGAAATCGATGTTCTGGTAAATATACTTAAACCAAGTAAATGTGGTTTTCCAGTGTCTACTGGTGTTACAGGAAAAATCCAGCAATGGCAAAACATTAGCCGTGTCAGCAGCAGCAGTGGTGGAGAAGTATTCAGATCTTTTACTTAAGTAAAAGTAGTAAAACCACACTGTAAAAAAATACTCCTAGTCCTGCACTGAAAATGTTACTTAAGCAAAAGTATGCATCAAGAACATGTATTTAAGTATTAAAGTAAAACACTCATACAGAAGAGTTAATCTTTATATATTAAATTTAAAGATATATGTATATACATATACACACACACACACACACACACATATATATAAATTTAATACTTTTTGTACAGTGAAAGCAAGATGGTTGTCTCTAATCATTTACCTCTGAAACATTGTATAAGTATAGTATAAGAGTATAGTATAAGTATAAAGTAGCATAAAATGGAAATGCCCGAGTAAAATACTGTGTTGTACTCAGGTACGGTAGTTTGGTTATTGTCCTTAGTTATAACCACAAGATCTGATTTGATTTAAAGCCTTAATCCTTAAATTAAAATTGTGCGTTGTGCAAATGTAGTCAGTCAGAGGACCTGTGATAGGAGATGCTCTCATGTTGTAAATAGGAAGTCCAGGATGTGCTTGCTTCGCTCTGATTGGACAAGTACCTTGAGCGGTACCAAGGTAACAGATGACATTGAAAACGCTATTGGTCGACATATAGACGTGGGCGGGACTAAGTAAGTGACAACATACAAAAACTTTGTTAGCTGACTGCTAACTCTGCTCCATCGTCTGTCAAGCAATGTTACGAGCCTGAAGCAGCACTTGTGAAATCCTCGAAAAGTAAGAACAGTGATTTCTGTCCACTGAGAATTTCATAACGTTAACGCTTAGATGTCAAGTTGACTTTTGTTTTATATAATTAGCGGTAATACGTGTAACTTAAGTCTACCAGCTGCTAGCTAGCTAGCTAACGTCAAGCTATAGCTAACGTGGAGACCACTTGAAATGAGCAAGTCATCAGTTACTTTGTTACAGGCTAATTATGCTAGCTTGTCGCTAATTTGTCATGTCATGTAGTCTCATTTAAATGAAGACACGAAGCCAAAGGATGAGGGTAGCAGCTGCTGATTCACAAATCCATGTTCCTGTTTTCATAGTTTCCCTTTTTCCTTCTGAACAACTCGTGAGCTCTTCGTGTTAACGTTACCTCCTCACATGAACCCCCACTGTCTGTGTGTCACAACAGTTCCCCAAATGTCACTTCACATTTGATTTGCCGTGGTAGCGTTTAATTAGCACTGCTGTCTTGCAGGATGGACTGCAAAACAGAGGGTGACGGAGAATTCTGCAGATGGGCGAGTTCAGTAAGCAACACTATTTATTTTAACACATAGTGAAACATCTGGCATAGCTACGGTGACTTTATTTAAGTTATTACTGATAATTTGATTTAAGCAACTGTGCTAACTGTACTTGTGTTTTTAGGTGCTGGTGAACAGCAAAAATGACCTTACATCACGACTGCAACAGTTTGTGGAGGATAGGATGCAGACCACCATGGTATGAAATAACAATTGAGTGTGACAGCCGTTTCTACAAGCAGTTAAAGCACTGCCCTGACCTGTGTTGACAGGGGTTTTGTTTCAGGGTTACTTTTTATTTTATTGATTGAGTAAATATAGTTGTGGAGGAGTTGGGCTTCTTTTTGCACCATTTCCACAGACGAAAATATTCCAGTTTATCGGACCCACCATCCCTCTGGTTAGCATGTTTGAGATTCACAGGAGAGAGAATCAAGAATCAAATGTGATTTTGATTTCTTAAAAGTACCTTTTAACATGTTTTCCTACTCAAATTACAACCCTGATTTTTAAAAAAAAAAAAAAATGTAGGGGCGGTGTGTGCAAGTCTTTTCTCTGCATGTAAAGGGCAAGGCTGAAAACCAACATTGAATGCCTGCGACCTTTCACCCCTCAGGCTGCATGGCATTTAAAACTAACGTGATTGTATAAAGGATCTTACTACATGGTCTGGGGAACACATTGTACAACCATTGTCGGTAAACACAGTTCCTCGCTGCAGCTACAAATGCGAGTTAAGACTCTAGCATGCAAAGCAAAAGCCATATAACAACGATACCCAGAAATGCAGCTAACTTCTCTGGGCCCCAGCTCATCTGAGATGGACTGACACAAAGTGGGAAATTGTGCTGTGGTCGGAAAGGTCTACATCTCAAATTGTTTTTGGAAATCATTGATATAATATCCTCCAGGCTAAAGAGTTTAACGACTATCCAGACTGTTAACAGTGCGAAGTTCAAAGCCAGTATCTGTGATAGTATGGAGGTGTGTTCGTGTCCATAGCACAAGTAACTTGCACATTTGTGAAGGTACCATGAATCTTGATACATATTCCAGCAAGACAATGTCAAGGCACGTTCTGCTCCTGTTGTAACAGCTTGGCTTCATAGTAGAAGAGTGCAGGTACTAGGCCGGCCTGACTGTAGGCCAGACTTGTCTCCCATTAAAAAGGTGGGGCACATTATAAAGCCCAACATACGACAACAGCGACCCCAGTCTCTTCAGCAACTGAAGTCGTATATCAAGCAGGAACAGGAAAGAATTTCAGTCTCAGAACTTCAATAATTTGTTTCCTCAGTTCCCAAACACTTACTAAGTGTTGTTAAAAGTAAAGGTGATGTAACATAGTGGTAAACATGCCCCTCTCCCAACTTTTTTGGAGCTTACAGCAGGAATCAAATCCAGAGTAAGTGTATTATACAATTACATTTATCAGTTTGAACATTAAACAAATTGTCTTTGTACTGTATTCAATTGAATATATGTTGAAAATAATTTGCATATCATTGCATTCTGTTTTCATCTAAGTTTTACGCTATATCCCAACTCTTTTTGGTATTGGGGTTGTATTATCCTGTCATATCACTGAGGTCACGTTACATCTGTTAATTAAAGTGAAGACTAACTGTAGTTTTTAGCATCCTGTCTAGTCTGGAATCACTTCCTGCATAAAGCATGTTTGCATTTATCCTTGCATCAAATGTAAAGAACTTGTAACATGTCTTAAGACCATACAACATACTGTTTCTTTTAAGTATGTATTATAAACTATTTTCATAGTATACTGTTATTTCTAGCTAGTGTAAGAAATCAATATTAGGCCTATGTTGTTTCATACTAACAAACCATGACTTAGGAATGTTACTGCCAGTCAAACTTCACAAACACACTGCAAAAGATTAACCAAAGATTTAATACTGATGTGTTCCTTTTGCCCAGCAGTTAGCAGGTCTCCTTATTTAATTTTGGCACTCCATTGTGGGACAATATTGTACATCAACAGCACACTCAAAACTAGTGTGTTAATTATAATAACTTTATTAATATAGCGCTTTTTAAAACTACCATTAGAAACTGCTTCACACACAAGGACAAACAAAAGAAAGCAGGAAAACAATAAAATACAATTAACAATGGCAAATTAAACAGCTAAAAAATGAAGGAAACTTGATAAAAGTGGACATAAAAGAACAATTTAAGATATAACAATTAAGAAAATGCAAGGCAGTAAAAGTGAGTCTTGAGAGACAATTTAAAAGACGGCAGTAAATGTGGTCTAAGTTCCTCAGGGAAGCTACTCTAAGGGTGGGAGTCCTAACAGTATACGTGCATTGTGTGACTATATTTAGTCTCTTTCAGTGTGAATTCACTGCATACTCAAAACCTGTCTCAAATTAGTCGATGGTATTTTACTCAAACACAACTTTGGACTTCAAAGCATAATATTACTAAAACATCCTATTCTGCGGACAACTACACCACAATGCATTTTTCTGTGTCCATACAATTGTTACACTGCTGTTGTCTGTCTTCCAGCTCACAGGTGTACTGATTGGAGCTGCAGTCGCCATCACACTGATTGGGATCGTGGTGCTCTTCCTTTACAGGAGATATAAGCTGGCTCGTGAGTCATCCAACCTCTTCCTGAACTTGATGCGTGTTCTAATCCTTTAATACATATTTTACATTTATTCTGTCTGCCTCTGATGATAAGGCTCTTCACAAAGGTATATATTTTCTTTTTAGTTTTCCTCAGAATGTGGTCTTAACGTAGCTTTATCTTCTGCATTTTGTTTTTGGATTCTGTGACAAGGTGAAAAAGAGCCTGGCACACCACATTATCGCTTCAGAAAACGTGATAAAGTGCTCTTCTATGGGAGGAAGATCATGCGGAAGGTTTTCTCTATTTCTATTTCTGTCTCACACTCACACATAAATATTTATAGTCGGGTAGACTCATCTCAGTGCTGTAAATTAGGCAAATAGACATATATTTATTTATATACAGGCATGCTGTGTGAATTTCTATTTCTACATTTACCCTGAATCAAACTGAATGTAATCCTTTAAGTTATTGCACAACAGCATGAAACAAGGTTCCAGTAGCTCATCATTGTAATGCACTCTGATACAGTTAGACTGAAAATTGCTTGCATGATTTAGCTAAATAATGAATGCATGATAAAATTACCTCCCTACATTTAATCAAGCACTTTCTGATATTATTTTCACCCACTGTCTTGATTTATTAGTTTGACTCCTGTGTTAAAATATAAATATAATCTTGAATGTGTTTGTTTTTCTAAGGTCCGGACGCTGTCCTCGATTCCTCCTCCCACCACTACCTCAGTATCAAAGCAAGTGCCACGCATACGCAAAAGAACCAAAGTTCTAAGCATAGCTCGCAAGTATGTACCATTACATTTTTGTGTGTTTTTAAGCAACAAAATCCAAATGTTTGCTAATTGTACGCTTCCTAGATGTGCCATTTTCATGCTTTTTCTTGTGCATGATATCAAACTGAATAGCTTTGGATTTCTGGACTGTAGATTGGATAAAACATAACATTGGAAGATGTAACTTGGGGCTTTTGGGAAGTATGCAGGCCTTGGTTCACTAATTTTCTGACATTTAATTAACAAAACGATTAATTGAGAAGATAACGAGCAGATTCATTAATGAAGAAATAGTCGTTAGTTGCAGCCCTAGTGTGCAACTTGAAACAGTTCTTCAGAATTGGTTAGATATCTTTTGGTTTCTCTCGACAGAATCCTGAGGATCCGCAAAGATCCTCCCACCCTGCAGCCCAAGGAGCCCCCTCCCTCACTGCTGGAGGCTGACCTAACAGAGTTTGATGTGCAGAGCTCAAACCTGCCCTCCGAAGTCCTCTACATGCTGAAGAATGTCAGGTAGATAAATAAACAACTTCTACAGATTTAGCCTCTTTCATTGTTTCTCCCATTTGTTTTTATGATGTGTGTGTCCTGCAACTTTGTGGTTGTAGGGTGTTGGGTCATTTTGAGAAGCCCCTGTTCCTGGAGCTGTGTCGACACATGGTGTTTATCGAGCTCCAGGAGGGTGAAGGTCTGTTCAGGCCAGGAGACGATGACGACAGCATCTTCGTGGTCCAGGATGGACGGCTTGAGCTTAGCATCCAGGAAAACGTAAGTGGATTTCATGTTGATTTGTAGTTTTTTTTTTTTTTTTCCAGAAAAACTTGTTTTTTGCGTACAGTAATTTACCCATCATATTACACACTTGCATTTGATCTTTTTGAGAAGGTTTAAGCTATTGCACGGCTCTTGTTTCTTTGGCAGAGTGATAAACTGACTGAATATGAGGTAAATATCAAAGTAGTCCCCTCCAGACATATTTTAAAGTATGAAATATTTGTCCTAATATTTTTTAATATAGTTTCCCACAAATAGACCAAAAAAAGAAAAGGGGCTGGAGGCAGATGTACTCTTATCCCTCGCTGAGAAATTCTGGATCTGGCCTCTGCCCCGCCCACCTACGCTGCTTGTGCTAGGTTTAGCTTTCGCTAGGTTTTGCTTTTGCTGTCTGCTTTGTCCATCGCTGCTTTTGCTAGATTGACCTGTCCAAGAGTAGTACACACAATGATGGCAAGCGCTAGTGTTAGAGCAATCATTGGAGAGATTCATTCGTACATGTTTGAGTCTCAGTCAGACCCAAACTCAGATGAGAAGTCTGCTGTGCACCAAAATTTGTGTTTAGCAGACGTTATCAGAATAGTAAGTATCATTAGCATCTTTATTTCTGTTGTGTGTTAGCTTGTAGGCTAACTGGAAGTGCCTGACGTGGTGTTAGAGTTTGTGAATATACACTAATATTTGCTACAAAGGGGTTGTTGGTAGACGGTGGAAGGAAGCTCCAGGCTCCAGTTTACATCCCCTGCTAACACTAACAGGTTTGCTGTAAAAACTTAAACTATGCTAATTTAAGTTTTTACAGCAAACCTGTTAGTGTTTGCAGTTTGGGGATGTAAACTGGAGCCTGGAGCTTCCTTCCACCGTCTACCAACAACCCCACTGTAGCAAATATTAGTGTATATTCACTGCAAACGGTACTCTCTGTACTGACAAGTCCGCTCTGTGCTGGAGTTTTCAGGTTTCTTTGCTGGCATTGTGTCAAATCCTGTTCCCTGTCAATATGTGTTTGCCATATTACACAGAGACTGGCTTTTGTGTTCGCAGCGTAGCTTGTCTCGCTTGCTCAGCATACGTTTGAATGTCAGATTTTAGGGAAGTGCACTGACATCGCCTCCTTCAGTAGAGGAATGTGAAAACACGTCTTTAGTGACAAACTTTGCACAGATACAAGTCACTGTAGTCAAGATCAGACATTTTATGTGACATAAACATAAGGAAAACACATTTTTTTGCAGAGGGGGACTTAAATGAAGTGTGAAGCAAGAGTATATGGATCGACTTTTTCAGTTTTCTCCTACACCTTCCAGTATCCATGTGCATAGCTCATGAAAAAATATGAACAGGAGAGGGCACTAATGCAACATTTATCTAGATGCAGTCTACTGCTTAGGGGTCAGCAAGTAGACAAAAAAATGATGGCTCTCTCTATACCTTTTGTCTGTATTTAAATGTGTTTTCTGTCTGCTGCTTGAATCTGTTTATATGTACAAATCAGGAGTACCATACCATTCCTAATTTAAGCTCCCTGCATTGTGGCTAGTTTTGGAAGTCCTCCTGCATGATCCTGCAGATTAGTTTGAAAGGTGGCTTTGCAGTGAAGTTAGACTCTGTTGTTGGTATCATTTCATGTGTTTTCTGCTTTTAGGATGGGACAGAACCAGTGGTGAAGGATGTGCTCCCAGGAGACAGCGTCCACAGTCTGCTCAGTATCCTGGACATCATCACTGTGAGCTTCTTATTTCCCCTCCACCTCATTTCTCCTCCATCAGACCAACCTCTTTGTCTCTGTCCTCTTTTGCCCTCTGATCTGTTTGTCTCCTCTCAATTGTTCATATTTCCACTCATGCTTCTTCCTGTTCACCTCAATTTGTTCATCAAATACACCCACATCACCTTGTGTCACATAGTTAATTTAGGTATTTTGTCCAGTGGCTTGCTCTGTCTTGTTTCCATTACCTATGCCATCCTGTTTTATTTCTCCATTCAGGTTAAACATCTTTACTCAAAACTGCATCTTTTAAGCAGTCCCTTCAGGATTTTTTTTCACATATTCACCCTGAATTCTGTACGACTGTGAAATTTTGTTCAGTTACTGCAACTTAACTGCAAATTTGACTATTTTGAAATGGGTAAAATGTAATTTCATTGTAGAGCTGCAAGCAGCTTATTCATTCACTCAAACCTCGACTGTCCAATCAATCAATCCAATCATTATTAACAGGTTTATTGACAGTAAAGCCTCTTTAGTGTGAATGTAACAGCTCATGTCAGATAATAACTGCTGCTGCGGGTCTTCTGCTCAAGCAGCAAACTATGACGAGTAGTGGTGAGATCCAGTTGTACTGTGTAAGCTCATTTTAACTGGGCGGAGAGCAGGGGGAGATGCTCTCACAAGGACGGTCCTTCAGCGCTATGTCAAATGACATTAATAGCAGATGGGTGGCAAGCAGCTGTTGTTATATGCTTTGTGACATGGTGCGTTATCCTGCTGGAAGTAGCCATCAGAAGATGGGTACACTGTGGTCATAAAGGGATGGACACGGTCAGCAACAATACTCAGGTAGGCTGTGGTGTTTAAATCATGCTCAGTTGGTACTAAGGGGCCCAAAGTGTGCCAAGAAAATATCCCCCACACCATTACACCACCACCACCAGCCTGAACCGTTTATACAAGGCAGGATGGATCCATGCTTTCATGTTGTTTACACCAAATTCTGACCCTACCATCTGAATGTGGCAGCAGAAATCCAGACTCATCAGACCAGACAACGTTTTTCCAGTCTTCTATTGTCCAGTTTTGGTGAGCCTGTGTGAACTGTAGCCTCAGTTTCCTGTTGTTAGCTGACAGGAGTGGCACCTGGTGTGGTCTTCTGCTGCTGTAGCCCATCTGCTTCATGGTTGGACGTGTTGTTGGTTCAGAGATGGTCTTCTGCAGACCTTGGTTGTAACCAGTGGTTATCTGAGTAACTGTTGGCTTTTTATCATCTTGAACCAGTCTGGCCATTCTCCTCTGACCTCTGGCATCAACAAGGCATTTATACCCAGAGAACTGCTGCCCACTGGATATTTTCTCTTTTTGGGGCCATCCTCAGTAAACCCTAGAGATGGTTGTGCATGAAAATCCCAGTAGATGAAATACTCAGACCAGCCCGTCTGGCACCAACAACCATGCCACGTTCAAAGTCACTTAAATCACCTTTCTTCCCATTTTAATGCTCAGGTTGATCTTCAGCAGGTCGTCTTGACCATGTCTACATGCCTGAATGGATTGAGTTGCTGCCACATGATTGGCTTTGCAATTTTCTCTTGCCCCCCGCAAGTTTATTGCAAAGAAATGCCCATAAACATTGGACTATGCATCGCAATTTTTTAGAAAAGCTATCGTAAAATCAGGTTTTTCCAGCTGCAACAATCCCAAAGTCAGCTCGCAAAATCCTGGAGGCATTGTTTAGGGTTCCTGTGATGGTTTGGCATGTGTATATGATTTGTCAACAACTGTTTAGACTCAGGAAAATCAAGAAATCAAAGCTTGTTAAAGAGTTGTGAATAATGCTCTTGGTCCACTTCATTATTACACGGACAGGTTAGGAGGCTATTGACACTGAAGTCTAATATGTGGATGAGATTGACTGAGGAGACTGCTCCCTCTGTCTTAACTTTATTCTTTTTCCTGCCTTTGACAGGGTTATCCAGCTCCATATAAGACTGTATGTGCACGGGCTGCGACTCGCTCTACCATCCTACGTTTACCTGCATCAGCCTTTGAGTCTGTGTTTAAGAAATACCCAGAGACACTTGTTCGCGTCATTCAGGTAACAGATTGTTAAACAATAAATATACACTGTGTAGTGTAGTTTTTCCTCAAGACAAATTTTCCTCCCTCTGGTGCAAAACATTATTAGTTAAATGTGATCTAATGTAGATGTAACTACAGTCTGATGTATATAATGTTCTGCTCTGTTCACCTCAGTTTTTGATTTTATGTGTGTTGCAGATAATCATGGTGCGGCTCCAAAGAGTCACCTTCTTGGCGCTTCATAACTATCTGGGCCTAACAACTGAGCTCTTCAATCCGGTAGGAGGGAAATTAATTAGTGCACACACGTTTGCGTGTATACACACAGTCACACAGAGGGGTTCACACTGAATGCCTAAGCACCGGTGGGTATAAATTTGTACATAAACAAGCACAGAAAGGCACATACACATCAAGTCACACACATGCAAGCTAATTTCACACAACATTAAGCACAGTACCATAACTCGGTCCTTCATAAAGCTCTGTGAAAATGAGTAAAATTGATTACGACCCCTCTACAGGAAACAGGGAAGGCAGTAACCTTTAAACCCGGCTTGCCTCAGACTTTATGATGTAGTATGATAATGAACCAGAACACTCCTTAAAATCATTTGGGAAGGGAGTATGTGGAAAGGTGCTGCCTTTGCCAGTTCCTGAAGGCTTTTTTTTTAAATGATCTGTTACTGTTTTCATAATAAGTCCAGTACTTGCTGTTAACCTAGTGTTTGAGTGCACATGATGGTTGCCTAACCTACCTTGCACATAGACTATAAAAAAATAGACATAGCTACTGTGATGTCACCCTTGGGTTTGTTGTTTCCTATTTTAAAGCCTCAAGTTCGGTATTTCTTGTTTTTTTTTCTTTGGAGCCAGAAGTGACCATATTTGGGCAAGAGTTTGGTGTTGTGGAGGAGCGAGGGGTGGATCTGACTGAGGAGCTGAGGATGCTATCAGCAGACAGCCTGTGACTCAAAGCGACCCGCTCCTAATTGTGTATGACTTTAAGCCTTAACAACATGTAAACTGGTGCATTTTATAGGAATTCATCTCCCCGCACAGTTGTCATAAATGTTGAAATAAGCTATAAAGACCAAAAGCGTATTTGTAACCGTGTATTTGTGCTGTAAAGTTGGGCATTTTTTGGCACTTTTGTGTTGGCTCCATTTTTCAGCCCTGGAGGTTGCCACTCGATCCTGCGTCTCTTGTGCACGTCCACAGAAATACATACAAAGCTTTTGCAAAATGTAGCACACACATAAACAGCAGGGGCAGTGTTGGCAGGATGAGAGGAACATACTCACCATTGTCATGACATGCTTGATATATACAATCTGTGATAGCGTGCTGCTGTCGCTTTTTATGATCTCAGAATTAATAATGCAGTTACCTCCTGGAGTGTCTCCATGTTCATTGTAAACATCAGGCAAATCCCAAAGTTCTATATGTCTTGAGGTCTCTGGTGTACCCTCTAGTGGAATCCTTTAGTAACATGTAGTACATAGGCCGGAGGTACAGTATACTTTGCTTTTATCGTAATTGTTCACATACCTGCCTCAAAGTCTTCAAACATTCTCAGGTAACTTATAAATTAAATACAATAGAAAATGAAGAAGGAAGTGATCACCAAATGGAATAAATACCATCAGTGTTTTTACTAGTACCACCCACTGACCCACATTGGATATTTTACTGTTTTTTTTTATTTTGTTGATTATGATGAGATCAGTGATGATCTTAATATGTTCATTTTCCTGTTCTTCAAATCCACTGTGCATGAATACTTTATGGATATTCAAGGTGTTAGTGTAGTCCTGATTAACTGCAACGTGGACTGTTAACTTCCTTGTTTTGTTGCCTAATGGACAGGAGAGTCAGGCAGTGCCCTTGTCCAATATAAACAATGTGATGGGAGAGGCGGCTTCTGGGAAGACGACTCGTCGTTTGCACTTCCAGGACGAGTTACCCGCTGGGACCACGGAGAGCCCCACAGAGACAGGTCACACTCACACACACACACACATAAACATACTTTGCGCACACATTTGAGATTGCGCTTTGTGTTGTGTTGAGACTGATCCAGTGTTGGCACTCTACCATAAACAGATGGTGTAAAGGACAGCCCTTCAAATAGCTACAGGAAGCCGCGATCCACCTCGGCGCCCACCGACTGCGCAGGTGGGTCACTGACTTGGACATAAGTGTTCACCAAATGGCACATGTCTGCGCTAATTTCCTGCAGTCACTGATCTGAAAGCAAGGACACGGACACCAACGTACCTTAAACTCATAATCCTCCTCTTTGTCCTGAGTTGCAGGTATCGACCTGAACATGGCTTGTGAACGAGCCCGAGTCACTATAGATGAAGCTCCACCCAGTCCTGTCATTCCCAAAGTAAGACTCTCCTGTTACATCACCTCTTTACATTGAATCAGAGGGCAGCGGTAAAGATGTAACACCCTGTCCCAGCATCCTCTGCATCTTATGCCACTACTCTCTCTTATGTCTGTCTTTGTAGTCTAGTCTAAAGAAGAGTGTTACAATGCAGCACACGCCCTCTGAAGTGTTTCACTACACAGACAGTGGGGGGCACTCTGATGCCATCTACCTCAGTAAGAGCTGCACAATCCTCCAGGCTGCAAAGAGGGACCTGCTGGGAATCATCCAGCTGCAGGTGAGAGCTCAATCAAAGAAAATAAACACCAAGTGTTATTAATATTTTAGGGCTTACCACATTTTTCAATATTAATTTTGCATATTGTGCAATGTGGCACATCTTATGGGAAAATTCTGATCACTGTTGTGGATAGATAAGGTGTGGCAGTTCTTATACATAACGGGAGCTTGCTGTCTTTTGTGATTATATAATTTTTTCTGTCCCAGGACCCCAGTCTGCTTGAGGGCAGAGTGACCCTCCATCAAGTCAAAGCTGGCTCCGTGGTGGCTCGTCAGGGAGACCAGGTCAGAACAACAACTTACAAAGAGTTACAACTTCGTTTCTGTGTCATGACACTGAAGATTTATTGCAAGGCTTTTTACATTTTTACTCTAGGCTGTGTAGAGGAACCTTGTGTATTTTTAATGTATTAAACATGCTCTGTGGTCCCTTCAACAGGGAAACTTTAACTGCATTCATCTGTTGTAATTCAAAACAGGAGTTTAAATTCTCATATTGCCTTTAAATCCGCAAGTAAAATTCATATAATATCAATAATGAATTAATGCTGTGATAATTTCTGTGGAATTAATTTTTGACAACAAATCAAGGTGTCCCAGTAGCACACCTGAATCTTGGCATTTTCCTTCAGACTGTCAAAATTTGCACTCTTCTTTTTTCCTGGCACTTCAGGAGGTGAGCATCCAGTTTGTGATTTCTGGCCTCCTCCACGTTTACCAGCGGATGATTGATCGCGAAGAAGACACCCGTCTGTTTGTGACGCACCCTGGAGAGCTTGTAGGTCAACTCGCCGTCCTGACTGGAGAGCCGCTCATATTCACTGTTCGAGCTCAGCGAGACTGCAGCTTCCTCTCCATTTCCAAAACCCACTTCTATGAGTGAGTCACATGGACACATCTACAAACACACCCATGCAGAAATAGATACAGTGTGGAGTTCTGCGCTGCCAAGGGCAGGGACTGTTTGGAAAATGCGAGGTTGGGCGCTGGGTGCTACCCTCGTGCCTACTCTGGGCCAGCTTGCAAGGGCGTGGAGGCAGGTTGTGCTAGATGTTGCCAAGCAACTATACAAAGCACTATATCATAGCCTACTTACTAGACATTGAGTTTGGGGCTGATTCTCCTCTAGGCGCTGTTTTTTAAGTTTGTATTAAGCCTATAATATTATCTGTGGGACAAATGTAAAACTCTAGGTAGCCCTATACTAAAATCTCTTTTCCATTTATCACAGACTGATATTTACAGAAGAAAGGAAAGATATCTGCCAGCTGTGATTGGTTTTTCCTTATCAGATGACATGCAGCGCGTGTTGCTGCATTCCAAAAGTTGAAATTTGTTTATCTCAGGGTGCAGCCATTGCACATCGTGACAGTGTTGCTCTCTCTTTTGAGCGTGCTGTCCAAGCATCTACATTGAAAACAACGGATTTGAGGGCACAAAAACTGGCTCTCACAAAGGCAGAGAGCGGTAACTATAGGTACATGATGAAGTTTTGAGGCCAACTTTTATAAAAGATATATTGGTTTTAAAACCCTTACTTTAAGCCTTTTTATTCTGATTATAAATAATTGTCACAGAACTGATCTAAAATCTAAACGTTAAGATGATCTACAGTCGGTTTGGACCGTCTAAAGGGTGCAAGAAAAATATATTAGCTACAAACAAAATACGCTCTCATGTCTTCATGAGCTTTCTTGTTCGTTGTAATAAGGAGCCAGTTTAAGAAATTAATCATGAAATAAATATGTTATTTAAATATAGTTTGCCACACAAAATCGTGTTGATTGCAGTAGAGTCAGACTCTGCTAAGCTAGGCAAGGTAGCTGGCCTTTTTTAAGCAAGATGATTTACTTTTTTACCTTCCATTACTATTTAAGATTTAGCTCCTGTTTGAATTGTGTGGGTAAATTGGGTTAGTCTCACCAGTTCACTGTTTGAATTTACCTCTATTTTCTAGTCCTTAAGAATTTTTGAGGCTTTTTTTTTCCTTCACAAAAATGGAGAAATATAATATTTTTATGGTAAGAAAAGACGTCAAAAAGTCAAATTCTGATCTTAAGTCGATGTTGACCAAATATGTAGTTATTGCATTCTGGTTTTGTCAGACAGTGTAAACCAGGGGTGTCAAACATACAGCCCCTGGGCAAAACCGGCCTACCAGAGGGTCCAATCTGGCCCACTAGGTGCAAGGTTTTAGGAACAAGTTAACTGCACTTATTTATTCAAAACATCTCAGGTTGTTCATCTGTTTTATGAATGGATGAAGGTCTATGGAATGTTCTTGTACTTCTTTACATGAAAAGAAACGGACAAAAATTGAGCTGTTGTTATTTTAGAGGTTATTATGCAATGGTTTTATTGGTCCGACCCACTCGAGATCAAGTTGGGCTATATGTGGCCGATGAACTAAAATGAGTTTGACACCTCTGGCGTAAACTGTAGAGTTAAAAAAAAAAAACATACCTACACTCAACCAAAATGTTTGAAAGAGTGATGAGAATGGTCTATCATCTTTTTTTTCCTCCTTTTCCTGTTGATTTGTGTCTGTTCCCCAGGATCATGCGTGTGGAGCCGCAGGTAGTGCTGAACGTTGCTCACACAGTGGTGAGGAGGATGTCATCTTTTGTCAGGCAGATAGACTTTGCTCTCGACTGGATGGCTGTGGAGGCTGGCAGGGCAGTCTACAGGTATTCTGCTGATAACCGTGTATATCTTACAAAAACAGTCTCCAGAAAAACAACTGTTGACATTAATACATTCACGTGACAGCAGTCAATAGATGTAATATTCATACCAAACAAGTCAACAATGGAGGTTCACAGGCTCATTTGCATTTTTGCAGCGAGTTGAAGTTATCTGTTTATTTTTCAGGCAGGGAGAGAAATCGGACAGTACTTTCATCGTGCTGAGTGGTCGACTGCGCTCTGTAATCATGAAGGAAGATGGCAAGAAGGAGCTAATAGGAGAGTACGGACGTGGCGACCTGATTGGAGTGGTAAGGATTCTGATGGTGGGGGGGAAGACAGATGGCTGATAGTAGTTGGAAGACCATGAATATCTACTATGTTTTTCACTTCTAGTATCTTTATAAATATTAATGACCGTATATCAGGATGAACAGAGTTTTTCTACAAAGTCTATCAAAATTGTGGAGGCCTATCTCTGCAAGTGTGATGGGAAAAAAAAAGATCCTTTATGTCATAATGAAATCAGGGGAGGGGAAACTGGTGTTTGAAGTGCTCCATTTTTTGTGTTAGTTCCACATTGAGGTTATTAATTCGTTGTGCATCTTATTCTTTCTTTGACCAGAGTCATTCGCACTTTCCTAACCATCCTCACGCGTTCTTGGTTAGCATTGGGTTTTTGATGTTTAGGATGGCCGGTATGACTTCCTCATCCCGGCAGTGTAGGTTTCTTTGGCGTGCCCTTTTTCCTGTCAGTTGTTCCAGGTGGTGAAACTCTTTGACACAAGTTTCTCCATAACCTTTGCTTAATAGTTCAATGGTGTTCATTATGTCTTCAGTTTCTGACAATGACTTTAGTTGTTCTTTTATCTCAGACATGTGTTAGGATGTTACATACCTTGACATGTTTTGGCTGAAACTTACGCCTTCCTCAGAAGTGTCACTTGGTGGTGGTTGTGACGCATCTTTATCAGCCGATCTATCAATCAGCTGATATTAGGGAGGTGTGACCATCCTGTCAGTTTTGACAGTTTTGACTTCCTTATTTTGATAGCCTTGATAGCTAATTGATAGATAAGCTGATAAAGACGCATCACAACCACCACCAAGTGACACTTCTGAGAAAGGCTGAAGTTTCCGCTGAAACATGTCATGGTGTGTAACATCCTAACTAGGGCTGTAGTCAACCAAAGAAAATCTTTGTCGACTAAAGTACATAATCTTCAACTAATCGATTTAGTCTTGGGGGAAAAAAAATTCTGCACTCTATTTTTACTTCTGCGGTGTCACTCTGCAGTTACACCTCCAAAACGCTAGTTGGCGGTAGAGGACTGTGTTAAGTGCTGTAAAGTTTAGTTGATTCAAAACACACAATAAACACGACTTAATAGGGACAGTTTCAAACACAAGTATGCAAATCAGCTTCACTATAAATCACAGAATTGACAGACAAACACTTGTCTTTATCTGGACACGTTTCCCCCACGAATACAACATGCTAATGTTATTAGCACAAGCCTATGGCACTTTACATTGTATAAATTAGCCTAGTGTCTAGCGATCGTTTCCTCTTCTCATATAAAACCAGGGACAACAGCAACATGTAACAAAGGTAATGGCACATAATTTGGCTCCGTTACAACTCACAAGATTCACAGACAAAACAACTGTCTTATACTAAACACGTTTTCCAAACAAATACAACATGCTAACGTTACTAGTGCCAGCCTATGTCATTTTTACATTGTATAAATTAGCCTAGCAACTAGCGATCTTTCCTTGTCTCATATAGAGTGTGCCAGTAAACCCGGAACTCCGTTAGCGCTTTTAGCACTTCCGGTTCTCTCGTCTAAAAGTCAATATGTTTTTTGAATGGGATTTTGGTAAAATGCCTCAAATAAGGTCTGTGGTTAACAAAAGCTTAAGCGAGATTCAGGTTTTGTTCTACGACATAAAACACGTCAGTAAATACCCTACTTGTGAATTTTGAAGCTTTTATGTGTTGTAAAAAAGGCGGTTGCTAACAAGTTGCTCAATACGACTACAAATCCTGTCGGGGACATTAAACGTCATCACCCCCGAACAGGCGAGAGTGCTGGCAGTCTGCCATTACAGCTTCTTATTTAGCTTAAACAGTCCGATTTCCCCATTATACAATGTTTTTAAAATAAAGCGGCCGAAATCAGTTGAAAGCTTAGTGGCGGTGACGTCAAGAGTCATGCGACCGTGGAGTAGTCATGTAGTCCGTTAAAGCCTAACGTTCTGGTGATCACATTTAAGCTTCAAATGCGGTATGAAAGGTGTTCATATGTGAAGATTATCTCACTGAACAAAACCTCTAAGTATCATAAACTTGTGTTAGCCACAGAGCTTATTTTCTGACATAATCCAAAACGCAATGCAAAAATCACATTCACTTTCTCTTCTGGGAACCAGCGCAATGCTAAACTTCAGGGTTTTGACGTCAGCCCTGGCACACTATATAAAGCCAGGGCCAACAGCAGCATTTAACGATGGTAAGAGCACTCAATTTGGCTCCAATGCAACTCACAACTTTCACCAACAAAACAACCGTCACACTAAACAAGTTTTCCAAACAATTACAACATGCTAACGTGACTAGCGCCAGCTTATGGCATTTAACATTGTATGCATTAGCGTAGCGATGAGCTGAGATTTCCTCTGCTCATATGAAGCCAGGTTAAATCCAGGATAAAGTCTGAATCCCTAAAGGATAAATCACACACAAGACTTAAAATGCTGTTTTAGTGGAGGCTTTTCTGTCTTCACAATTTATTGTTTCTTAGGTGAAATACAACTAAATACAAGCTTCATTTCCACTGAAGGAAATCGTGTCAGTATACACAAACAGACAGGAGGTCTGCGTCACCGCGACACTGAGGGTGGGCGAGTTTAACGTTGTGTAAACAAAGGGGGTGCTTCGAAAACACCCCCATTTCACAGGTAACTTAATAAATAAAATAAGGAGTTAGTATCTCAAAATAATGACCAAGTGTCTCAAAATTATGGGAAACTTTTTTCAAAATGGGTTAGTATCTTAAAATGATGAGTTATTATCTCAAAAATAATGACCAAGTGTGTTGAAATTAAGGGAAACTTTATCAAAATAATGGGTTACTATGTCAAAATAACAAGTTAGTATCTAAAAAGAGAAACTTGAGCTAACAATGAGTTATTATTTCAAAATAAGTGTCTCAAAATGAAGGGAAAATTTCTCAAAATAATGGGTTAGTATCTCAAAATAATGAGGTGCTTTCTCAATAAATCACCTCGTATTTCAAAACGAGTTAGCATCTCAAAAAATGATTTTCATTAGGTATCATTTCCCATCATGATGTTTTTTTACTTATTTTCATCACACTGGTGGAAATGGGCTTCCATACAAAACCCTGCAGATTTAAATATGCATGAGGAAATAATTACCAGTAATTACTCATCACTTAACATATTCACTGTCAGTATGTAAAGCTGAAAAAACGGGCTGCCAGTATGCTTTTCAAAAACATGACCATAAGACTGCTGTCACTGCCAGTAAATAAGATGTCAACCAAGTACACCTTATGAATATTTGGGGGGGGGGCTGAATACGAGCTACAGACCAGCTGAAATTGAATTCAAACAAAACTTCAAGATAATACTGAATTTATATTATCCTTATATACTTTTCATTGTGACAAACTAGCAAAGCAAAGTCATTTTGTCACACTTCACCCACTTTCCCATTGGCCAGCGTGGCTGATCTCTGCCCCGATGCTTCTATTAATACCTGGGTTGATGGATGCTATGGTTACTGTTACCTGGAGGAGGAAAGCTGTCGTGGCAGCTCCTGTGATTGTGATAATAGGATTGTAATAAAGGTAGCTAACGTGCAGAGACATATTTAGCGCAGCTGTACTGACGTCAGCTCTGACTGATGAGATGGAGAGGTCTTATTTATAGTTGCTTTTTTTCTTTTTTTTTGTCACTGGATTGATACAAAGCTCAACAGTCACAAAGTAATAGTGAAACTAAGTAAGGTAGGTATTCGCCAAAGTGTCTGCATCTTGAAGTGAAGATTTATTTAGTAGTATATCATGTCATGTGTTGTAATGTTCAGGAATGATTGGGGTTGCCTTTTACTTGTGATGGACCTTTTTTTTTTAAAAAATATATATATAATTAAAGAATTTACTATTTCCTTTGTTTCTCTGCAGGTGGAGGCCTTGACCCATCAAAACAGAGCCACCACAGTGCACGCTGTACGAGACTCTGAGCTGGCCAAATTACCAGAGGGAGCTCTCAGCTCCATCAAAAGGAAGTTCCCACAGGTAGGGCAAACCTCACCTGAAATGAAAACGCAATTAATTTTTTTGTGGACAGAGTGTATAGTGATTTGATTGTGGTGATTTCCAAAAGGTCAGCTTTGAAAATTAATAGAGTTGATTTAAACCGTACCCCTGACCATGAGCATTTTAATAATTCAACATCAATATAGTGGGTGAAGGGTTCCAAGACTTTTATTTTAACGGTTTGAATGGAAAAATACTTGACATACATTACATTTTGAAGCATTGTTATGTACATGATGAGGAAACTGCTGCTGTCTGCAGAGTTGGGGAACTCAAGGCACATGACTTGACTCAACAGACTTGAGCAAATTCAAGGACTTGAGACTTGCCTTTGACTTGTTTTTTATTACTTGAGACAGGTGACTCGAATGGGGCTTTATTTTTAGTAAATATGTGCATTTTTCTTTATATAGAGAAGTTCTGTTTTTGAAACATGAGTTAGTTATTTCTAGTGCAATGCCCACAAACCTGGCAACCTACGAAGACTCAGCACACCAGTCGAGGCCAACCCACGAGGCAGCAATCATGGAGGGGGCTGGTCCAGAAATAATATCATTTGGATGCAAGCATTGTTGCTGATGATGGTAGTAAGAATAGAACAGCGCTATGCAAGGTCTGCAGCTCGGAAATTGGTGACACCACCACCGCAAGATTCAGTTTATTGTGTTCTTCTATTTTTCCTTAAGAGCCTTTTAGATGTATAGGGCTATATTATAATTTCAGAGCCCCTCTCTCCACTGTTCTTCATTTCGGAGGCTTGTTATTGGTTGCCACAAAATGTTTAAAATAAAACTTAAATTTTCATGACCACAGTCTGAAAAATTGATATGTGGAAACTGGGGTAGATCATCAGAACTTCATATGACTTGGCTTGTCTGGCTTGACCTATCGCAGGGACTTGACATGCTTGATTCTCACCACAGTAACTTGGGACTCGCTTGAGACTTTAAGGGTAAAACTTAAGACTTCGGGCTTAACTCTTGAGACTTAAGCCCAGTTCACATTACATGATTTTCCCCCTGATTTTGCGTCGCGGAGACTGTCGTAATCTTTTGAGTGTTCATACCTGGCAACTTGTGTTTCTGTCAGCGGGAGTCTCGCCAACTGCGTTATGACCTGTGTGTGCACACCACAAGATTGCTCCACCGAGCCCTCGCCGACAGAGCCCCAGATAACGCGGTGACGTCACCAAACTTGGAGACGACACATCGCAAAGGCATGGATGTACTTCCCAGTGTTGAATCAGATCTGCCTCCAGGGCCTGGGTCCAAACACAACGCGCTCCCTGTGATCCTGTGGACGCCGCCATTGTTGTTGTTGCTTGCCGGCTTGTCAGTGTTGCCAGATCTTGGGAGAGAAACAAGCAACCAGGGCTATGGAAACAAGCCCAAAAGAAGTGACAGATATATATATAGAGAAAGGTGACGTTAGAGAGCAAGCCCAAATAAGCAACTCCACTTTAGAAACATGCCCAAAAAACTGCAACCCGACTACCAATATTTGTAAGCAACTTTACAAAAAAACAAGCCCAAAAGTTGCGGCTAATAAGTGGACCTGGCAACCCTGTGGCTTGTCCTCCTCACGTCCTACTAGGTTAGGTCAGGTTCTTTAATGTCCCCAGGAGGATAATTGTTTTCACACATCATTGTTGGTACTAACGCACAGTCTCTTATAAAATGTTTGTGCCTTTCAGGTTGTCACCAGGTTGATCCACTTACTAGGACAGAAGATCCTCCAGCAGGTCAATGGTCCTCTGACAGGTGTGTGCATCTACATGTGCACCTAGTGTTGTCACATTGGTGTTCAACTCGCGTATGAAGGGGAGTTTTATTAACATGTACACGTTTGTCCCCAGCTCGCAGTTTGGCCCTCCACACTCCTGGCAGTAAGTGGGATGCAGGGAACCAGGCCTCCAACCTCTCCACTGTGACAGTCTTGCCTGTGTCAGAAGAAGTGCCTCTCACTGCCTTCACCATGGAGCTGCAGCATGCACTCCTGGCAATAGGTAAGAGAAACAAAATCAGGAGCTTAAACAGTTTCATATGTGTTAATTTCACTTCAGTCGTCCACAGTGAGGTCAGAGCTCAGGGTTGAGGAAACTTTAGGTCCTATGTGGTCTTTGTAAACATCTTACCACCCTACTGCTGTGCTCCTAGGTCACAAGTTACGTGTTATGTGTCTGGTCCTCATGTATTATAGATACTTCCTGCTATGACGTAACTGCTCTGGCTCTTCTCCCGTAGATTAATTTTAGATGTCCTGTTTACTCCAGTTTTAAATCTGAACTGGGACAGTGTTTGCTGTGTGTGTACTTTGGGTCAAGTACGATTACTGGCATTAGTTCACGTTAAATTAAGAAATGAGGTTATTATGACAGCACAGTATTTACTGTAAGGCTTAAGGGAATGACTGTAAGAGGCGTGGCAGACCTGGCGTGTCTGTGTGTGTGCTTTAGGGCTTTGAATATATATTTAACAGCTAACAGAGTTGTGTTACCTGTACTCCAAGTGCAGCCTTGTTTGTTTTGTTGCAATATTTTAATTAAAAGCTCTTCGCCAACTTACGCGCCACCTCTCTAAAGCAGTTTTCTTATATTAACTCCAGAGAATCAAGTCCAGTTATTGTCCGAATTTCTCTTTCACACATTTAGCACACAACAGGAGACTGTCTGTTTTAGACGTCTTCTCACCTACTGGAAATACTCTGTTTGGTTTAGGTGAGTAGTAGTGCCTGGGTAGAGTGCGCAGGAGGCAGGACATGAGGTAGATTACATAACAGTCTTATAGCCGGTTTGTAATTTGGTCATAAACACCAGATCTCTTGCTGTTCCTTGAATTTGTCTGACAGAAGTTCCTGAATCTTGTCAACTCTACAGTTAGATATTTACATCACCGTCTTCGTGTAAATGACTCTCATATGTTTGTTTTCTTTCAATTTTGCGTGAGCCGCATGATAGAGGTGTCAACTCGCCCGCTGGCTGTAAATTGTCTGGACTGTTTCCTGATCTTTTCACACATGGACATTACATGGATTTTGTACTCAGGAGCTGGCAAATATAAAATCAATTTATTGTCAAATTCAGCTGATGTGGACATTTGCGTTCTCACATACAGCTCCTTCAGGTAATGTCTAGATGATTTCATGTTTGCGGTGCATGTGTGAAGGGGGCTTCAGTCAAGAGGATTTAGTTGAGTGCTTCGACCAGACATATTGATTGTAACTGCTCTGATCTCTCACACGCAGGTCCCACTCTTCTGCTGACTAGCGATATTATCAAACAGCGACTTGGAGTTGCAGCACTAGACAGGTAGGTTTTGTGGCTGAAAATGACTGAAAGCACCCACCAAAAACTCATACTACTACTCATACTAGTTTTTGCCTATTAATTTTTGTCCTTGGGCTCTCGGCCTTTTTTGACTCACTCATTAAATTCAGTTTAAGTATGCTTTATTGGCACAGCAGAAAAATAGATCTACTGTGTGCTGCCAGCTAGGCAGTGCCGCCGGTCATTAATGGACTCCTTTTCTCTCCAGTGTCCACGAGTACCGTCTGTCCAGCTGGCTGGGCCAGCAAGAAGACATCCATCGCATAGTTCTTTACCAGACGGACTCCACACTGACCCCGTGGACACAGCGGTGCATCCGTCAGGCCGACTGCATCATTATTGTGGGGCTAGGAGAGCAGGACCCAGCCGTTGGGGAGGTGAGGTGTTAGTGGTGGGTTAAAAGAGTGAGAGGAGAATGAGAGGCAAAGGTTTTTGTTTGATTGGTTTAGGGTTACTTGACTGATGATTTGTTTGTTTTATAAAATGTCAAAGAATACTGTGAAAAAGCCGATGATCAAGATGATCTCTTCAGATTGCTAGTTGTGCCAGACCAACAGTGTAAAACTTGAAGATATACTTTTATTTGATTATTATTTATTCAATTTACAATTATGTCAGACAAAGGAAAGCAGCACATCTCTGCATGTGAAAATATTTTTCATACTTAAACCTTCAAAACTGATTTCTTTAATTGCCTGCTGCAGCTGAAAACAATGCTGTGAGAGCTGTGAGAGTGAACACGGGTGTTCTCACATAATTCCCCGCATAGTTCCACCCAACTTCCACCAGACAGGGGCGTAATAATCAGTCTGGGAGATTGAATACACCTGTCTGGGTGTGTAGGGTCTTTCATTTCAACAGTAGGGAACCGTAGTTTTAATCAAATGTAATATTGTATTTGTAACATTTCAACAGCTTATTAGTCGAGATTCAACAATTAAGCTATTTCATGTCGTCTGTAGATGGTTTTCTATAGCAGTGGCTCCCAACTGGTCCAGCCATTGGGTCCAGATTTGTCCTTAGTCATCAGTTCAAAGGTTTACACAGTTTAATATATTCAGTGTCATACTTGTGTTTGGCCATGTCATTGAGCTAGTTTGCTGTCTCTGGGCGTACTATCCAAATAAGGTGTCACAGAAGTGATTACTGTAGCTGCTCTGGACTATTTTCCGTGGCATGTTTGGTGAGCTAGTGAGTATTTACTTTAGCAGAGCAGTGTATGAGAGTTTGACTCAAAATAAACTCATGTTCATCGTAGTCACTGAAGTACCACAGAGGAATAAACTATACCAGACTTTAGACACACACACACACACACACACACACACACACACACACACACAGTAATTGTTAGTTTAGTTCATTGTTTGGTCTTTTCATGGGATTTGTTTGCTGTAAGAAAAATATCAAAAGACTATTAACTGCACTTAAACATTGCTGTCGATAAATTACTTTGTCGACTCACCTTTTCGACACTTGACAGGTGTTGATATCTGGAGTTGAAAATCTGTCTGAACCCCTTGTGGAGCTGAAGGTGAACTAAAGACCGTAATGGGCTAATGGTGCGTGTTACAGCTGACCATACGTTCTCAAGCCTTTTCTCTCCAGAGAAATCATCACACCAATTACTATTAACACGTCTCTGTCTGGTTTGATATTGGGGTCAGTGCTGATCATTATGCTCTTAAATCGTTCTTATACCCAGGGTTTGACCAACTTAATGGTCACACAGATTGTGAAAGGTTATTATCTGACTCTTGGGCATATTTGCGAAATGAGCAAAGTGTGGATGGATGTTGTGACAGAGAGGTGTGGTGCGAGAGAAAGGAAGTGCCCGTCCCGCTGATGAAGCCGAGGTAATTGCCTTCCAAAGGAAAAATGGGCACAGAGAAATGTAAGGAACGTATCCCCGTTTAACAGGAGATGGTGGGAGAAATGGAAAGAGGGATCAATATTTGCTCAGGCTCAGAATGAGTCATAGCTCTCTGGGTTGATTTTATCTTTCAGGGCACACACACAGACACCCTCTTACCTTGCACATACACTAAACCTTTAGAAGAGGGCCTGTTGTCTGAGTAACAGATCTGACCTTCCTCGCAGACTATTTAGCCTTTTTAAAAAAAAAAAGGAAAAAAAAAACAACCTCTGCAGGGAAATTGCACTTGGAAAAAAGCAAATTAAAATGTAATTAAAAACGAATCTCTAAAATAATTGCCCAGTCTGTTCTTATTTCCCAGAATGCTACCCAGAATTCTAGTGAATATAATGGTTTATTTCAAAATAAGAGTCTTACTGAAATTGCTTCTTGATTTGTCCCTGCAAACATTAAAATTTTTCCCAAACATAAATATGAAATTACAGTCACATACCTGTACACGTGCAGTTATTGTGCTCACTTAAACTCTAGTAGTCACGAGTTTGCAGTAATTTTCTTGGCTAGCACTCAAAATTCTGTGCAAGTGCTTCACAGGAGCCACTCAGAAGAAAACTGAGGAGAATAAAATCGTCTGAAACATCTGTGCTCGATGTCTTCCCTCTAGCTGGAGCGTATGTTGGAAGGAAGTGCAGTGCGTGCCCAGAAGCAGCTGGTGCTGCTACACAGAGAAGACGGCCCCCCACCCAAAGGAACTGTGGACTGGCTCAACATGCGAAGCTGGATCTCCAGACACCTCCATCTCTCTTGTCCCCGAAGGGTCTTCTCTAAGAGGAGCCTGCCCAAACTGGTAGGAATGGAAAATATGGCCAGAGTGTTTTTTTTTTTTTTTTTTGTCCTCATCTGCAGATCAAAACACTTTCTTCAGTCCCTTTCAGGCTGCTCTCCTCTAAGCCTCTCATTTACTACTCACAATCCTCTCTTTTTCATTCAACATCTACATATTTTCCCTCATCCTCTCAGTTCTTCTTTATCCTCTTACCATCTCACTCGTTCCTCTCTACTTTAATTACAGTGATTTCCCTGTTTTTCAGATGGAGCTGTATCAACGTGTGTTTGAGAAGCCAGCAGACCGCCACTCAGACTTCTCCCGCCTGGCTCGAGTTCTAACGGGCAATGCTATCGCTCTTATCCTGGGTGGAGGAGGGGCTAGGTAACGTCACCCCACTGTCTGTCTTCCCAAACAGTTATTCTAAGACCTCATGTCATATTAAAGCAATGTCCCGATCGAGTTTGTGCTGCTGTTCTGAATATCAGCATGGCTGTGATTCAGTGGCGGCCTCATGCCGAAGATGATCACAGCTGACAGACCTTGAGTGTGATATTGCTTTGATACAGCAGTTCTTCAAGCACTCTTAATTAGTTAACAGTAATACACAACAACAGATTATGGTTTGTTTATTTATTTGATCATTTATTTGGCTCCGCTTACATAAGTAGTTCCACACCTAGACTGGGACTGGACTGTTGCCAGGGGACACAAACATTTCTGCACAGGAGCTTGCTACTTTGTGTAAGCTAGGTGTACACATTACTGTGTTTTCAAGTTGAAAAAAAAGAAAAGAAGAAACGGTGAGTGGGGAATAGGGGCTGGTTAGAGCCACGCATAGGTACAGAACAGGGTTTTCCAACTAACCAGGCAATAGGTGACATCCCTTTGTGTATACGGTCCATTTTTCCCAGTATTTTATATTGATCGAATCTCAGTCTTAAAGAAAATGTAAGTTTCCCTATCCAGTGAATTTTGTTAATAATTGCAATCCAGTCATCCTTTAAAGGGGGGCTTGCCTGTAGCCACCTCTGTGTGATGGCTTTCTTGCTCGCGGCCAACTTTACTTTGTAAAGGTAATTGTCCTGGGTCATGAGATTGTCCGGGATGACAAAAGAACAGTCGACTTCGATTCCAAAGATGATCCATATCTCTATGGCAATGTCTTGCTAATATGGATAAATAAGTGGGCATTAGTGTTGTCACAGTACCAAATTTGGGACCCACAGTACGATACCAGTGAAAGTGTCACGATTCTGAGTAGTATCATGATACCACGGCAAAAATGAGGCAGATGTGCCTTTTGTCATTTATAAAAAGATAAATCACTTTTCTATAATACATCAATGATATTTCAATGGAATAAATTACTTATTGACTTATTCATACTTCAAAAACAGCATCAATAAGTGATTAACATAGGGGGGATTGAAATAAAATAAATAAATAAAATAAAAATCAACCAGCCACCCTCCTCCCCTGACAGGTAAAGAACAGTGCCTTAAATGCAGTGAGGTCTGTGGACCGTTACCTGCCACAAAGAGAGAAATGTGAACAGCTCGTCTCCCCTGACACGTCACATACCTGTATGCCGCCACGGCACGGCTGTTGAGGTATTTCTGGGCAGTCATGACACCAACGAAGACTTGGTGGACCTTCTTGGTCGCCGGTAAGCCGTTATCTTGCTCCGCGGAGCACTATGACCGCCGTATTTGACAGGAATACGTATTCCTGTTTGTGTCTGTGACCCCTGTTCAACCCACAACCGGCAGGATTCGCCTTTCGTTTCTTCTGCTGGTTGAAATCTGTACTTGCACAGCGTGCTCCTGAATGACTTCTTTTGCTTGCACAAAACTATATTTAGTTGCAAATGCGAGTAAAATGCTTGCACCGTAGAGCTCTGTAGCATCTTATGCATCTCTTATGCATCTCTATAGCATAAACAAATCTAGCCTACAAGTAAAAATAAATAATAACTTTCACTGCTCAAAGATACTCAACAGCTCAGCTAATACCTGACATGTGACTGGAAAACAAACCACTGCAGCAGCATATTGAGTGCCAGGTGGCCAACGCGCGCCGTTATTGGGCAGCGCATGGACACTCACCCTCTTGTGACTGGAGTTTGAACTCATCCCACAGTAGTGGTTCCAAGAGGTACCGTAGTACTACGGTACTCCAACATTATGGTATCATATGTACCGTGGTGTTTTGGTAGCGCAGTCTACCGTTAGTACCAGTATACCGTGCAACACTATTGGGCATCCCCCAAAAATATGAAAGTGGTCCACCATTGATTTACCACACAGCCTCCAGCATTCATCCTGCCCCTGAGACCCCTGTTGTAGTCACAAAATAATCATATTATGTTTTTCCAGCAGAACTCCCACCAGGATCTTGAAGTGGTGGTCTGGTGTCTTTAGTCTTACATAAGTATCATGTACCTTTATTTGTATATTTACATTTATGGTGCAACCAGTGAAATTGCTTTGGTGGCATGTATGATTCTAGTGACTTAACAGCCTGATCAGACAGTATGTTCCAACATCGGCTGAGGTCATATGAGCACACCTGGAGGTTTGCAATGAAGTATCCAGGCTTGGGGCGTCATTGGCTTAGTGGTAGAGCAGGCGCCCCATGTACAAGGCTGTTGCCGCAGCGGCCCGGGTTTGAGTCCAGCCTGTGGCCCTTTGCTGCATATCTCTCCCTCTTTCTCCCCTCTTCACGCTTCACTGTCCTGTCAATTAAAGGCAAAACATATCTAAAGAAAAAAAACAACCATCTGACAACCATTTATTATTTTTTTCAAGTGTTATTTGTGAAAATATGTTCATGTTTGCTGTGAAAAGTTTGTTACGATGACCTTTAATACAGGCTAATTAACAGTGAATGTAGTTAACGGTTTAGAACGCCTGTAAAGCAGAGTGATAAATGCATAGTTAAAAGTCCCAGTGCTGTTATACTCTATATCAACACTCATGTAATGCTTCTTGTACAATCAAATGACTTGGTCAGAACTAACAGGACAATATAATATTTTAAATATGATGCCTGCTCTAGGCTTAATAGATTTTATAACTGTCAGGCTCAGAATATAATTAAAAAGCTTTTTGGTTTCATCCTTATGCAGGCTGGGTATGTCCGTGTCTTTTTGGTTACATAAATGTATCTCTGTCTTTTCATGTGTATTTCTCCACCCACCTGTTCAGAGGCTGCTCCCAGGTGGGGGTAATGCGAGCTCTCTGCGAGTGCGGCATCCCCGTGGACCTCATTGGTGGCACCTCTATCGGTTCCCTGATGGGGGCACTGTATGCTGAGGACCGAAGCCACAGCCGCATGAGGATGAGGGCCAAAGAATGGGCAATGGTGAGAGTCAAAGCAACAGTGACACTAGTCTTGCAATAAACCCAAATATTAAGAGTCAGTGATCTGCTTTATATCAAGTAGGAATTTCAAATCTATCCCACCTTTCATCAAAAGGTGCCTTCTCCATATTGTTTTTTTTTCCTTTCTTAGACAGGGGACACTATAGAAGTGACAGTAAATGAATGCAGAAAGACAGAGGTCAGATTTGAACCAGGGATGTTCTGCGTCTTAGGCCACCACAAAACTCCTTCCCGTAGTTTTTTTTAACTTGTATTGAATTGACTTACAGTAAAATGTTGATGCATCATGACCTTGATCAAACATCTTCAGCATGTTACACATCTGCTCACTGCAGAGCTTGGGGACAGACGACCTACAAGTGTGTTCTCCTTAGGTGGTGTATTTGTAATTATGTCTAGAATTAGGCTAAATAATTGTGACAAACAAATGGTTCAAGTGGGATCATTCAGTCGACATTATTCTGTTTGTGGAACAGAAGCTGCGTTTAACAGCTCCTCCTCCACTTGCCCCAATTCAGAGAGAGGAATATTTTCAAATTTCTGCCTGTGAGTCTGTCCTTGTGAAGGTGACTCTTTCTGACAGCATTTTTATTTCATTACCTCTGTTTTGCTTTTCATATGATTACCCACGCTGTGCTGATTAACCATTAATAGTAATTGGCTGGTGCTGCACACACAGCCTCGAGTGGTTTGCACCTTTAGCTCAGGAACAGAAGCGTTTTGGTTGTAATGTGCAGCTCATACTTACGTCTTTAATCCTGTGACCATTCATGATGGCTGATTTGAGACACCTGCTCAGTCTCCAGGTCGGCAGGCTGAGCATATGGTATGATTCGTCCTCCTCAGTGTATCCAGTCCCTCCTCCTCTGGCTCTGTCCTTGGTTCTGAACTTTCCCTTTAGGAGCAGCTGGTTCAGTTACTGCTCCTTAGTATTGAATTAAAAGAACCACTGTTGCAATAAAAAAGTTTGCCCCTAGCAAAGATGGAGCGGTACACTTTGCTCTGTTTAAATGCATTTTATGACAAGTGAAGATTTTTTTAACTGCTAAGAAAAAACAATCAGAGCCCACCAGATTTTCTTACATCAGTTGTGCTTTGTACTGGAGAAAACATCTTGTTGTGTGGAGCATAGAAGCCATTTGACCTTTCTTCTCTCCTGCTCTCTCTGCAGGAAATGACATCAGTGTTTAAGAAGGTTCTGGATTTAACGTACCCAGTCACCTCCATGTTCACCGGTGCTGCCTTCAACTCTAGCATCAGCAATGTCTTCAAGAGCAAACAGATTGAGGTGATTTTACTTAAGAACCCTGAGGTGACAATAAATTGTTCAAAGAATCTGGTGGTGGTGCAGGATAAGCAAATGTATTATGTGAATCTACTATGTTTATCTGTCTTGATGTGACCTTCTGTGTATGCAGGACCTTTGGATCCCATATTTTAACATCACAACTGACATCACTGCCTCTGCCATGAGAGTACACACTGATGGTAAGTTCAGTATTCTGCTTTTTATTTTATTTTATTTTAGGAGAAGACACTACAGGTGAATAAGGTGAAACTTTTAACAGATATCACCATGAAACCTCCCTAGTAGATTACTTGCAGTTAAAGTTGTGTTCACACCGGACCTGTTTTTTTTTTTTTGTTTTTTGTTTTCCGCTGTCGCTTGGTTCGCCCCTTTGATATTGCTTCATCGCTCAGTTGCAATCGCTCGTCAATGTGGCAGAAATCAACAGACTTGCTTTTTCGCTTTGATGACGTCATTGAAGCAATCAGGGTATTGGGGGGGGGGGGGTGCTTGACTGTCATAACATGTCAGCTTCATTAAAAGTATAGCTGCAAATTAAAAGCAACAATAGATGTTTCTACATTTTGATGCATACAGGTGGCTATACATATTGCAAAACTCTGTAAAAGTACACCGAAGCATACGTTGTCGTTTCCAAATATTTATTTGAAAACGAAACCATTCATACGGTCACTAAAAAAACATTTTGTCAATAATAAAAAAACGAATGTAATCTCAACAGTGACCGCGCCATCCATGTATTCCTTTTGCATACATTTCCAGAAAAGCAAAAACAAACCAAAATCAAAATAACTAATTTGTGTAAATGCGTAAGTGCACATACAACATATTCAGTAACCAGACAAATTACAAACCTAATTTGACAACACACAGTGCAGCTTAAAATAGTTTAGAATAGATATCCACCTTAAACAGAACAGAAACCTGGACTGTAATAAACCCAAATCTCAGGGTAACTACAGTCATGAAAACCTGGAAAAGTCAAGAAATTTCCCATTTTCCAAGCCTGGAAAAGTCAAAATTAGTAAAATCATCAAACGTTTTGGGGAAGTCATGGAATTTTGTTGTGTGTAATGAAGTTGTTACAGTAATCTTCCATGGAAAACCTTCCATGTACTGTTATGTAACAGCAAAATTATTTTCTGTAGCTGATGACGTATTGTAACTCTAACACGTGGCGATGTATGAGAAGGTTTTGTTTACCATCACGTACGTTTCTTCTTCATTCTCTCCCTGTGATCCT
The DNA here is from genome assembly GCF_011397635.1 of Epinephelus fuscoguttatus. Lineage (NCBI taxonomy): Eukaryota > Metazoa > Chordata > Actinopteri > Perciformes > Serranidae > Epinephelus > Epinephelus fuscoguttatus. The sequence goes on from NC_064769.1 coordinate 22,203,403, forward strand.
TCTGAGTTTAAGTCTGATATGTTTGCAAGTGAGGCAAGAAAAAAAAATGTATCATGGGTCCCTGAAAAGTCATGGAAAAGTTTTTAAATTTGTTCCATGAAAATGCATGGGAACCCTGAAATCTGCATTTTGGACAATTTTCTTTCAAGTAGTCTTAAAGAAGACATGTTATGGGTGCAAAAAAGCCTGAAAAATTCAAAATTGACTAGTGCATGGGAAAACTTGTTTTCATCTGTAGTGTCTCCCCATAAAAGAATTATTTGTTCTTGTTTGTTCTTGCGTTAACTGCTGCTGAAATGACCAAAAAGAGAGTTTTCCTCCCTTTTGTATCTGATTATGGTAGTAGATAGTCTTTGTTTTATCTGGCTTCTAGATTTCTGCCACCTCTGTCCTCATTGGTGAACTGACCCTTGAATTAGTCTCACTGATGAGTCTAATTTTCTGTCAGTTCAGGTTGGTTGCTTTCAATTAAATAAATTGTGCTTACTAGACATAAAACTTAAAAAGTTGCCTGTTTGCTGTTTGAGGTTCTCTGTGGCGGTATGTTCGTGCCAGCATGTCTCTGTCTGGGTATCTGCCTCCTCTCTGCGACCCCAAAGATGGACACCTGCTTATGGATGGAGGTTATATCAACAACCTACCAGGTGTGTTACACTCAGTCCTTTGAGTTTAATATTCATACCTCCATTGGCATTCTTTCTCTCTCTGCCTTGATCATGTTGTTTTGACTATCTTGTCACACATATGATTGATGAATCTCTCTCTTCCTCTGCTGTCCCACCTTTTGTTTCCATTTCCTACTCTTTTCCCAGCTGATGTTGCACGCTCCATGGGGGCCAAAGTGGTGATAGCTATTGACGTGGGCAGCCGGGATGAAACCAACCTTACTAATTATGGCGACTCACTCTCAGGCTGGTGGCTGCTATGGAAACGCCTCAACCCCCTAGCAGAGAAAGTAAAGGTAATGGATTGATTAAAAATAAAGACAACAGACTGTGCGAGGATATCTTTTAAAAGTAAATGAGTCCTGTGAATAACAATGAGGAATTTTTTGGAGGTGTTTTTCAGTGATGCATATGTTCATTTCTACCGTCGTGGCCTCAGGTGTTAAACATGGCAGAGATTCAGACTCGACTGGCCTACGTGTGCTGTGTCAGGCAGCTGGAGTCTGTGAAGAGCAGCGACTACTGCGAGTACATCAGACCTCCGATCGACAGATACAGAACACTGGAGTTTGGCAAGTTTGATGAGATTGCTGTAAGTTTAACTGTCAAATATCTAAAAATTCCCACAAGGCCTTCTGGCATATATTGTATAATGATTTTGCTGTCAGTATAGAAAATAATATTGATGTGTGTGTGTTGGTGTTGTGTAGGAGGTGGGATACCAGCATGGAAAGACTGTGTTTGACGTGTGGGGCCGCAGTGGAGTGGTGGAGAAAATGTTGAAAGACCGACACCAGGAGGAGTTCCACCACACCCAAAGCAAGAGTCATGTAAGGACGCAGGGAGGGAAAAACACTTGGGAATACTGTAGAATATATGACAAGAGAGCCATTAAAGGGTAGGTCCATTCCATCCTGGACCTTCCCCCCCCCCCCATGTTTTTCTGTCTAAACGACTAATGGGAACAGCAATTGTCTAAATTGATTCAGTATTGAGTGACAGGGCTGCAGCCAGCAGCGAGGAATCAGGCTGCAATGTAACCACTTGGGGCATTTGTGCACATTCAGTTGAGTTCACGTCCACTTAAAGTGCTTGTTTTTGCCACTGATGGGCTCAGATGATTATTTTAAGTATCTTACTCTTTAACAGAGGTCTATCTCTGTTGGAATACTTTTCATAATGATGTCAGGCTTTTTTTTTTTTGTTTGAACCAGAAACGGCTCAAAAATCGCCATCGCCAATTCCACCAGACTCCATTTAAGTAAACAGTAATTTTAGCGTGTGTAGAGGCAGCATATTTTCACATCTATTGGGGTGAACTAAGGGTTTATTTCAACCAAACCAGAGTTGGTGATTGTCAAAACAGTGAAAAGATGAACCAAGATTGTGTTGGTTAGTTTTTTCTTGTGTCTGTTGACTTTAAATGAAGTCTGTTTTACGATGATAAAATTGCTATTTAATTTAATGGAGTCTGGTGGGATTGGTGATAGTGATTTCGGGGCTGTTTCGGGTTGTTATTCTTTAACAAAAGGTCTTTCTCTGTAGGGTTCCTTTCCATAATGTTGCAAGACACTTAGTATAATAATCTGAACCTGTCTGTGCATGTGATGGTGCGAATATGCTTGGAGTGGTTACATTGCAGCCTGTTTTGCGGTCTCACACAATACTGGACCAGTTTCAAAAACTGTTGTTTCAATTACTCACGTAGACACTAAAATATGGGAAAAAAGGGTACAGGTTGAAAAAGGTTGAACTTCCCCCTTGAGGACTGTTTAATGCAGAGCAACAACTGAGTCTGGACCAAATTCTACTTGTGGTTTAAAGTGTAAAGCCCGGTTTTGACCAAAGATTTGCGACAATACGAGTCGAAATGTGCAACTACTTGCAATGTGCCTTTCTGCAACGTTCTGAAAACCTGCTAGTTCACGCCAGTGCAACAACTCTCTGTACTTCTGTTCTGATTTCCAGCTTTCCAGACTTATTTTGTGGCTGAATATAATTTGTAGATTCTTAAAATATGGATGAGGATAGTGATAGAAAGATAGTGGCCACAGTTGCATTTGCAGTATTGACCCACTGTCTGACACTGACACACCATGAGGATGAAAACAGAGGGCTTGGCATGGACGGATCACCTGCTGCAGCGGTGATCCGCGAATACGCCGTCTGTGGTCATTTTGACTTGACCAGCGGACTCCACTACAAACCAGTTGGTCTGAACTGGGCTTAACTATAGATTCTCATCACTACTCTGAAGTATCTCAGTTGGTCTACAGTGAAGTAGCTGACATGAGACATTTCTAACTCAAATTATCTTGCATTCATGGTTTAGTCCAAGCTAGTTAAAAACATGCAACCACAGAGTCGCAATGAAATACTGTGTCATAATCTCTCTTTGTTTTGATTGTCTGAGTTTTGCAATCAAACTGATTAGCTCACAAACACATTATCTCAGTAACTGCTCTGCATTAGTACCCACCTGTGCAAAAACAAAGCAAAATTCACATCCTCTGGAGTGTGGTCTCTATCTGTGATTTCATTTGCAGTCCATGTATGTTTAATCAACCACATGGGTATACTATAATGGCTACAATTTCTCTCATTGTTATTGTTTCTACATCCTCATTGTCAGCTGCATGGCATCGTCAACAGCCTCATGTGTTAGGCCTTGGGCTGCACTGCTGTTAAAGCAATAACAGTAAAACTATGCATCACTCAGCTCTTACAGCACAGAGAAGCAGATTTACCACACACCAGATTTGTCCCCCAGCAATGTCAAAGAAAGACAAAGGACCAACTAAACAAGGAAGGAGACAGAATGATGAAGAAAGATGAGCTATTTACCCCCAGTTTTAACAACAACACGAGCAGGATGCTCAGAAAATAGCAGGGTTGATATCGAAAGGAGTTTTGATAATAGCCCCAAAGCAACAAACTAACAAATCAACCTGAGTAATTGTGGAGATAAGGATGGCGCAGATTTGAAAACGGTCTTATAAATGAATCCAATTTTCATTCTTTAAAACAATAGCTACCCCACATAGGCCGTTAATGAGTGTCTTTCTATTTTAGGTGCTAGTGTAGGGTGCGACTCTCGGGGGAAATAATGCATCTCTTACCATGATGGATTCTACATAATGTGCTCAGTAATGCTGCACAAAATGCTGAATGAAAAAAAAAAAAAAAAATCAGGTGGGGGAGATTTAAAACAAAAGGAGTTTGTGGTTAAAGCTAATGAAAAGCTGACAGTATTTAAGATCCAGAATAAGCAACTAATGATTGCAAGATGTGATCAGTGATCTTTCAATTAGCATGGTGGAGGAAGAGCCTGTCTATCAGAATTTATAAGGACAGATTGTGTGTCTCTTCATCCCCTTTTGGCACCATACGACCTTGACACACAGGCGTCAGTTGACCAAATTTTTCGGTGTTTCTCGTACCGTTAGCACTAGTCAGCCCGTTAGTCCTTGTTATTTTTTGGCCAGTTCGGCATGTTGAATCTGCGCAGGAGAGTCGGTAAGAGATATCCCTCTGATTGGCAATTCAGCTCAGTGCACGAGAAGAGAAACAGAAGTGAGGAAAGTAAACAACCTGCTGAAGTCTAGAGGACGTGAGATTGAAACCAATAGCTGTGTCTCAATTCAGGGGCTCCAGCCTTTGAAGCCTGCATTTGAAGACCAACTGTGTTTCATCTGCGCGACCAAGGCTCTCCCAATTGAAAGGCTCCTTAAAGTGCATAATGAGAAATGCAGCCTTCTTTCCCAGAATGCTGAGGATGCAACGGATGAATCCTTTGTGGCCCAGCCTATCCCAAGATTCTTTGCGCATTAACTAACAGTTGTTCACTAGCTAATGGTTAACATTACTATTAGCTAAAAACATGCAGCTTAAACAGTCTTAATTTAATAGGTTGACCTGAAAACGGTCCTCCATCAGCCTAAAATATATCAAATGGTGGTGTCTCAGGTGGTGAATCATCTCCTCAAGTATTATTTAAAGAAATACATATTTAATAACAATCTCTGGGTCCATTATTCAGGGCTAACTAGCTTACTCCGTCTTTTGTCAAGCGCAGCTGGTTGCAAGGTAACAGTAACGCCAACGTGTCGGGGTGAGAACAACTGGTGATGAAACCAGGAAATCCTCCGCAGACCAGACCGCCCTATTTCAGAGACCTTTCAGTTTGGCTGATGCAGTCTTCAAAGGAGGCGGCCAACGTCAACCGTGAAGGATGCGTCCTTCAAAAGCTGCAGCCCCTGAATCAGGACACAGCTAATGTGTGATATTACGTTTTTTCTTCAGCCATTGAGCGCTTCAGCCGAAACAGCTCTTGGTTGTTTGTGTTAATGTTTGCCAGCACACGATAAATGCAGTTCTAAATCTAATTTGTTCTTTCAACATCGGTTCGTGTTGTTAATGTGCTAACTGACTAACTAGTGTCTTAAATCCGTCCTGTCGGTCTTCCAGCTTCCCTTTTTTAACGATGAATACAGACTACCGCCACCTGCTGCTATGGAGAGTTATTTCCTCTCAGTCAGGCGCAGAGCATAGGTGCTAGTTGGCTCTTGGCTGTAGTCTTTGCGGTGTATTGAAGTGGAATATTTTCATGTTTTCACCACTGGCTTATGTAAGGAGGAAGACAGTGAAGCGTTTTAACAGACAAGGTGTTGACGCCTGGCAGCTGGCGAAGTTAAAGCCCACTGGTTAGTTATCTTATTCCAACAGATTAAAATAGACCCAGTGCCTGATTTCAGAATTTCTCCAACTGTTTGTTTGCTCAGTCTGTGTTGAGCATTTTTATGTATTTTGAGTTTGTGTGTGTGTGTGTGTGTGTGTGTGTGTGTGTCTTTCAGGTGGTAACTTGTCCCAATGCTTCCTTTACCGACCTGGCAGAAATTGTGTCACGCATCGAGCCCGTCAAACCTGCTCTTGTGGATGGTAAATCTACCGACACACTCTCACTTTGAGCCACACTCATGATCACAGTCTGTAAACATGCCTGCACTCTGTGTCTGGGAGAAGACGTGCTTTTACTCTTTCATGTTTGTCTTTCCTGTGCTCACTGTTCTTTGTCTTTGGATGAGTTTTCTTTCTTTCCTTTTTTTTCCTGTCATTCTCCATTACCAAATGGATCAGTTTCATGTGGAGGAGGAAATGGGTTGCTGAAATCTCCATTGCAGAATACATTTTAGCAATTATGTGTTAAAGTAAACATTTTTGTGGCATGCTATGACAATTTTTATGACACACTATACTGTGACTGTGTATATGCCATTTTTTATGACTATAGCATTTTTTTCTGACATAGTATACTATGACATTTCATATATTATTTTTTATGGCATACTATAATATGAAAGTTTTATGGGATTTTTTTTTTTTAAACATTACTATACTATGACAATTTCTATGACAAAAGATACTATGACTTTCTATTTGACATTTTTTATGGCATACTATACCATGACATTTTTTAGAACATTTTATGGCATTTTTATGACATCCTATACTATAACCTTTTACCTAACTTTGTTATGGCATACTGTACTATGACATTTTTATGATTTTTTTTGTTTGTTTTTATGGTATACTACCCTATGACCATTTTTATGAAAGTGAATACTTTCTATATGGTAGTGTGAAATTTTTTATGAGATGGCATGTTAATATTTTTTATAGCATACTATACTATGACATTTTTATGAATTTTTTAAGAGATTACTTTGACTTTCTATTTGACATTTTTGTTATTTTTTATTTTATGCAATACTACACTACAACAATTTTTACTCTTTCTTTATGACAATTTCATGGCATACTATATTATGAATTTTTCATGGCATTCTATGACTTTTTAGATAACATTTTTATAACATTTTGTCACATACTATACTATGACTTTTTATATAATTTTTTATGGTATACTATACTGAGACAATTTTTATGACATACTATATTATGAATTTTTATGGCCTTCTATACTATAATTTTTTTTAAGTGGCATACTGTATTATATTTATCATGACATTTTTATGGCTTATTGTACTATGTATATATATATATTTTTTTACCATACTTTTTTTTTATTACATTTTTTTGTTGCTGACTATACTATGATTTTTTTATATAACATTTTTTATGACATACTATGCTATGACATTTTTCATTACATTTTTCGACTTTACTTACTGTGACCGGAACCTGTATGTACGCCTGATTTGAAATATGTGTGAGATGAGCACATTCTCACCACAAAGGGAAAAGCCATATGCAAGGTTTTTGTTTTTTAATGCGTCATTTATACATCTGGTCCCTGGTCTCTACTGTGCATTTTACGTGCACATGCCATGATGGGTTTTTGTTAGAGCTCCTACATGACATCACCCTCTTAAAGCTCACCAAAGTTTTATTACCTTTTATTAGTTATACAAAGTTTATTGGTCAAATGCTGGTTATATAAGTACATTTACTGAAATTCTTGACCTTCAATTCCTTTAATTGTGTATTAACATACATATGAAAGACGATAATATAAACAATCTGTTTATTAGCCTGATAAAAGAAATTTGTGTTTGTGTTACAGGGAACAAGATTTGTTTCTAGCTTTTATGCATTACTGATATTACTCTAATATACCTTGATGCAGTGGTCCAAAGAATTATCGCAAATTAATATTGTTTAGTTGTGCTATCTTACAATCAGTATATACTAAATGCAAGTTTAATTGTGTTGCTAATGTAACTGGTTAGAAGTTGAAGTGGCAATGGGGTCCTTAAATGTATGGAAAGGGTTTTAAAAGGTGGAACATTAAGGAATCCTGCATAAACCCTGTTGTAACATGCTGATGGAAATTAGGACCTGTGCAAATTTCATATTTCAAATTAAGCATTTGCAATCAAACAGAAACAATATACGTTTTTAAGATCGTTTTTAGAAACCATCTGTAAGTGCAACCTCATAGAACATCCAAAGGTGTTTTTCCTCAGACGTCTCCATCCTCTCATCCATCCTCTTCTTTCTATTTATAACCTGTTTGTCATCCATCACTCGTCACATTGCCCTGTTTGACTTCTCACAATGCCTCACATTTTTTGCTTCTCTGACTCATTCACCTGAACACCCACTTTTGTTTGTCACCTCTTCTACACATCACATATTCCAACTTATTCACCCACAATGTGCTTCTTTGCTTCCTGTCCTCCGCTCCTTCCCTTCATCAGAGGAGTCAGAGTACAACACTGACTATGAAGAGGAGGCAGTGGAGAGCGCTCTGTCTGACATGGAGCTATACAATCGCTATGGAGAGCACACTGAAGGGGAGGAGACTGCTGACACGGTGGGAACCACTGCTTCTAAGGGTGGACATGATGGGGGTTTCTTCTACTTAAAAATGCATCTTGTGGTTTACTTGCACACTTTAATTGGCCACAATAACTTTTTGTTAAATCTAGACTTCGGGAAAGTCAAAAGTGTCCTGTTGGCCCATGTACAGGAAGAGATTAAAGTTCACTCTGGAGCCAGGCCAATTAATACTCTAAATGCGATCAATAAGACCATAAAATATATCCGGATATTAATTGGAGGACACTGCAGGGCCACATAATTTAACTAAAATGGCATGTTTTAGTACAAGTCACAAGCCGGGGCCTGAGAAAGTGGTAGGGCTTTGACTTTGAGTCGAACATAAGGGGATTGGGCCAAGACTCAGTTAAGCTCTAAATAATGTTTTCCAAGTCAGACGGGGGGGGGGATCACATATTCCACTCCATAAAAGATTCAGGTCTAAAGGAATCACTGAGTTCAACTGACAAGCACAGCTGCATTGTGTTGGAAGAATTTAATCTAGGACATTAAAAAATGGATAACACTCACAAGTCTAAACTTTGTCATTGAAAAAGGGAACCGATTTTGGCCGTAAAAATTACGGCACTAAACAACTGAGAAAAATGTCAGCGATTCCTTCAAAGTCTCGTCAACTGTCAATTGAGATATTGCGATCAGTTTTCACAAGAGGACAAAGGTCTTGTAACACGACTACAGAGCGTTTTTCAGCCTGACTCAAAGTAAAGCTGTTCATATGTTTTAAACTGAAACGCAAAACAAGTTGCTCCAACTTCTACTACAATCAGCCTGTTATACACATCTGTTACTACTGCTTCAGAGATGAAGTGCAGTGAAGAGATGTCTGAAGATTCTCAGTCATCCAGGTCATGGTAATCGTAAGCGCTATTATATCGTAGCCAACTGGACTTGCTTGCGTTTCTTGAAGACGTTTTGCCTCTCACCCAAGAAGCTTCTTCAGGTCTAAATGAATTCACCCCTGGTCCCACCTGACCCTAACGACACACATGATGGCCAGGTGGGTCAACGACTCACATCGTGACCTTAACGGCTATGAAAGTATGAGTTCACATGTGACTCCAGCAACTCTGCAAGGGTTCACACCCACACAGGGTTTAAATCCTGCAACTCTGTAACAGTCAGTTAGAACTGAAGAAGCCTCTTGGATGAGAGGTGAAACGTCTTCAAGAAACACAAGCAAGTCCAGTTGCCTATGATATAGCACTTGTGATCAGTGAAGAGATAATTAGTGAGAATGGGTTGAAGGTGATTTGACGACGTCTGTTACTTCTCCTACTACTTAAGATGTCTACACATGTATGCAGAATCAGTTGGCAACTGTACAAGAGTTTGGTACTATGGTTAACTAGGGGTGTAAATCACTAGCTTCATCAAGATACGATATTGTATCGATTTGTTTGGATAACGATACGATGTTTGCTGATATCACAAAGTCTGTCACGATACGATTTTGATTCGATTCGATTCGATTCAGGAGCCTGCGATCAATATGACGCGATATCATATGCCCATCTAACACAATCATTTACATCATCTCACAAAAACAACTAGAATATGATTTGACCATTTTATTTCTGAGCTCGGTTTGTTGTTTGAGCGGAGGCGCGCTTGCCCAGAAATGGTGACACAGACGTGCTATGTGAATTTCAAAATAAATGTGTATCTTTAAGATGACGATATGGATCAGTGTATCGTTACATCCCTATGGTTAACACAATTCGGACTACAAATGAAAACCAATCACCTTTGAGCAGGCTTTGGTTTCCTGCAGGTAAACAGTCAGTGTGGAGAGCAAAATTCCAGCGTTGGAACACATTGGCTATCACATTATGCTGACTTTTTTAAAAATTTATTTGCATCCATATGCAAATATCTGTTAATAGAGAAAAGCCACAATGTTGCCAGTCAACAGGCTACACCTGTCTCTAGTTGCTAATGAAACTGTAAACAATGATTGGGACACGGGAAACGTCCAGATATCCGCTGGCTACACTGGATCTCCTGAAATATTTGCAGTTGTCACCAGAGGCTTTATTCAAGGTGTCTACAGGTCCTTAAAAAGTCTTAAATTCAATGTCACAACAATAAGGCCTTAAAAGTCTTTGTGAGGTCTTAACGGCTACAAATATTTTATCTAATTTTATTTATCCATTTTTTAAATTTCTTTTTGTGAACATGAGTGAAGCCTTTCTATGTGAAAGTCCACGTTTCTGATGTTATAGATCTTTTAAAAACTATAATACTGTAATTTTACTTAATACCTGCACTTACCTGTTAGTACAGTGTAGATTGACTTAACTCATGTTAAATAGGTAAAACATGATTTGTCCAAAAATCTGTCCTAAATTTGGTTAAAATGTGTCTTAAACAGCTCTTGAAAAGCATTAAATTTAACTGTCTGATACCTATAGACACCTTGATATTGTAGTCAGACAATAGCTGATGGGTTCTGGGATTGGTTGCATCTATGATGAGGCTAGTCAGAATTCTAATGAGCAAGATGAGCAGTTCAAATCAGATCAAATGTGAGATTATTAAAGGATAGGTTCACATGTTTTGAAGTTTTTCTTTCTACAGAAGCATCCATAACCTTAATCATTCCTTATGGCCACACTGATCACAAAAGAACCCCTTTTAAAGCCATTTTGACGGCTTTAATTAAAGTGACGAGGGATGAAAAGCACAGTAGTGTAAAGATTTTGTCGTTAACTTATTGCTGCCAAATGAGACTGAAGGGGAAATTCTGGTAATACGTACCTTGAATTTACATTTTCTAGCCGAGAGGCGTAAAAAAACAGAAAGGGAACAAAATATTTATCGATAGAAGCAGATGCTTTGGACAAAGGCCATGTATCACAGTAACCATGTTATTTGATAATGAGCCATTAAGTAGAAGTCTATTATGCATTTGTAACCTTTTTCTTCAGAATCTGATTAAATGTGTATTATTGAGATGAACTGTTATTTGAACTCCTCTTCTCCTCACTGATCCATAACTCTGCTTTCACTTCTCAGGATGAAGAGCTGGAAGGGAGACACGCACGCCACATTACCTCACTCACCAGCAGCAACCCCCAGTCTCCCACCGCCTCTGACAGTCCGTCAAACCACGAAGTCCATTAAGTGAGGACCAGTCTAATGAACTCTGCTCGATCAGGTCGTCACAATTTAACCTGCCACATTTTACCCTCCAGTCTGTCCCGCATGACTCAAAACCTGTCCCCTGTCCCCTGTCCCCTGCCCCCGCGACCGTCGGCATGACTGCGATTACTATTTTGCCCTCGGTAACCTGGCCTTGTTAGCTGTGTGGCTGACATAACGAATGTGCAGCCACTTTTAAAAAAAAATGAATACGGACAGGTAGTAATGTACTCAGCTGCAATCCTATGCATTCCTATTATATAAGAGCAGCTGCAAGCTCTATCATTTCTCATATTGAGATAGTGGAGAGTGCATCTGTAGCTTTACATGAGTCACATAGACCAAGATAGAAGGTAGGAGAGGTCGGGAGATACTATTTCCATGAAATAATAATTACATGAGTCAAGGTGACAACTTCGGCTCTTGGTTGATTACATAAAGATAGATTTGAGATAAAGATTCACTTCACCTCACTTCTGTTATCTAGACATGCAGATAGTTTTGACGTATGCATCTCTGAGATTTCTGCCACACACAACGTTAAAAGATTAGACAAAAAAAAAAAACTGGCACGTCCAAAGAAAAATGAGCAAAAGGATAAGACAGAAAAAAAGTTGCAGATTTCCTTTTAATTTAGATATTTACATCGTCTCAGGCCACTGAAAATCCTTCAAATTAAAGCACCAAGATGGCATAATCACTCTTTGGTTGCCCTGCTAATAATTCCTCTCCACAGTGACGTGTTGAGCAGTCACAAGTAGGCATTACTGTATTATAAAAGTGCAGTCCGCGATTCTAATCTAAATGACTTTGTGTCATATTCAGCAAAGATCTCACGCTCCACTAGCTGTCTGCTCTGTGTGGGCACTGAGGAAAGATAGATAGATAGATAGATAGATAGATAGATAGATAGATAGATAGATAGATAGATAGATAGATAGATAGATAGATAGATAGATTGATTCAAAATACTGAATTCAATTCACCTCACTTGTATTTGGAGTGGCAGAAATCTCAGGGCAAATAACACCAAAACTAACAACATAGCTAGATACCCTGAGAGGAAAGTAAGACTAACAGTCAGTGGCTACTTCATCAGGTACACCTGTACAATCTAATGCAGTCCATTACAACAGCTCTGTCCTAACATTGATCTATATAAAGCGAATAGCGCTCAGTTATTGGGGACAGTGTTGGAAATGTGTAAATTCAATTAGATGTTCATAATTGAGGTCAAATGAGGTGTTTCTATTATTTTGTCCTCCCTATTTGCATACATTTGGAGGGCAGAATATTAGAAACACCTCTGCATATAATGCAGTCCAGTACAACACCATCATATGACCTCAGTGCCCAAAAGAAAACTGATTACATGCATTATAAAAGTAGACTTTTTTGCATAACAGTTGTATTGGATTACAATAGAATGTATGATTGTACCTAATAAAATGGCATGTGAGTATTGCATTGATGTATTAAGTTAGACTTGACAAAAATCAGAGCCGCTCCTTATTGTTTTGTGCATTCAGTCTACGTAACGATCCACATCAGCAAGCCTGATGTAAAAACAGAAAGCGAGCAAAACAAGCAGCGCGCTCTGCGGCCATGGCTGTCAGCACAGCTTTGTCGCACCCAGTGTGCCAGGGACATGGAGGGAAGTAATGATTGCAATCCACTTCAAAGCACTGGTTTCCCCTCTCAGCTGGCAAGAGAAGCCTCCCCCCCACCCATCTGTTTTCTGGCTCGAATCTATCAGACACAGACTGAGCGGCAGACAGTGTGGATCTGTCGAGTGAACTGTGACGCTCCGCTCGCCTCAGTACAGTTTATGCACAGGGGCTATTTGCAGCAGCGGGGCAGATCTTCACAGGAACACGTTGTAACACAAGTTATTTGGCTTGTCAAGACATGCTTTAACTTTTTTTTAAGTGACTTGGATCAGATTTTTCTTTTCAAACTGCCATTACGATGATCAGATTTTTGTTGCATACATAATATTATCTGAGTAAAATGAAAAGAGTCTCTGTAGGTCTTGCTTTGATTTTCTTAACATCCGTTTGGCTGATTGATTATGCACTTATGAAGAGTATTGCTGAGGACCCAAGGGAGTGTGAGCCCTTAAAGTAGATCTGTGGAACATTTTATCAGTATTGTATTATGTTCATACTGTGTAGCATATTGAAAAGGGACCCCCGGTGTTGTAGTCTAGACCATTTAATCCAAGACCAAGTCATAAGCAGTCATGAGTCAAGACCACAGTGTACATTTAAAATAAGAAATGAGTTAAGTTATTGGATGCATTTGAAGTAGGAAGTTTTGCATCATATCACTGTGATGATGTTAGCCAACAAATCAAACAACGCACAGACAATGTAGTGATATCCCCCGCAGCTGTGGACTCGACCGGTCTTGAAACAAAATCCTGCATACTCTTTAGTCCCGTTTCCATTAAACATGTTCAGTATGGTACCTTTGGAACCAAAAGTAACCCTTCAGACATGGTACCTAGACCCTAGTGTTTCCACCTCAAACAGTGCTCTTAAATGTGGGTGGGGTTGTTGTCACTCACTGCTCCGTCCAGCACTCACTGTATTTCCTCATTCCTCATTACCAGTGACACCAGTCTGCATCTCGTGTATCGTCCACAGAACGGGGTTGCACACAGGCCCAGATCAAAATAAAACAGGCTGCAGTGAGAGTCTCTCTCCATGGGATATTTAAATTTTTCCCACTTGTTATGTGTATGTCATGGGAGAGGCAGAAAAACATTGACTGTATAGTTACAATTTACTAATAAAACTCTCTACAGTATGAACAGTGGTTACATGAAACCAGCCACAACTCAGCCTTGAGCAGAGTGACCGTCCTCTATTGACCAATCAGACTGCAGTGTTCACAGCTCCACCTTTTAGTACCAGATCTGTGTGCTAAGTACCCCAACAGAGGGGGGACGAAAAATGGAGACAGTATGGAACGGTTCCATTGGTACCATCCACAACTTTTCACAGTGGAAATGGGAAAAAAAGCGTGTTGAGCTGAACTGAACCATACTGTACTGCTTGGTGGAAACAGGGCTTTTGAGACAGGAGTGAGTAAAAAAGCAGTCAGTTGTGGTCTCAAAACCAAGACCGATCTTGAGTACTACAACACTGGGAACCCCTACTTCTCTCATTGCTTGCTACAGTACATTCAAGAAGAGATGAAAAACAGAGATTGGAGACACCTGAGATGTTAAACTGTAGCAGACTCCTTTTAACATTTCAAGCATCAGCAGTGTGACTTTCAAAATGAACGCTTTTGTTCCTTGAAATAGCCTGGTCCCAAATACCCAGCTGTTAGCATATGATGCATATACTGTAGCAATGCTTTAGGACGAAACTATGTCATAACAGATGTATTGCTTAGGAAGGAAGCACAGTGTCACGTGTGAGGTTGATTGGATGAGCGGTTCTCGAGAAAGCTGCAAGCAGCAACGAGAGACCAAGGAATGGGACTGTTCTAAACAGATACTTTAAACGGGCACTGCAGTCACTGTGAAAAAAGTGAGTAACTGAATATATTCATATTTAAGCCAAGAATGTATACAACCTTAGCCCTTGATGTTTTTATGCACAACATTCTGACAATCACTCCAGAGATGCAATGCAATGTACAAACACACTAACACATTGTTACATAGCCTTGTTTAACATGCCTCTCTGTATGGCACTTTACCATGTTTAGAGTTGACCTCAGTCACAGCTAGAGCTGCAACTTATAGTTATTTTCAGTATTGATAATCTTGATCTTTATGTTTATGTTGTATGTATGATTTTTGTGTTTAATTAACACATTAATATTTTGATTCATGTAACGTTACAAAATAGAAAATGGATTGTCAAATTTCTTAGACTGAGGTGACATCTTTAAATTGTTTTTGTCTGACCAGCCGTCCAAAACCCAAAGATTTGTAGTTTACTTCGAAGTGATTCCAGGAAAAACAACAAAGCCTTATGTCTTAGAAACTGGAACCATTAAAAGATTTGCGTTTTTGCTTTACGAATGGATTGAAAATTAATTATCGAGATTAATAGTTAATGGTTTTTACTAATTGTCTCAGCCCTTATCGCCTTATTACCAGAGCCCTAACAACAGAGCATGACAAACATTTTTTTAAGTGGATCCCTTCAATATGTTTTTGTGAGGAGTGTGATAGTCGAAAAAAAAAACCTTGCCTGTGTTCTGTGACCGAAAAAACTTGTAATAGTGCAATTGTGCTGCTATTTCCTGTTAATTATCCGCTGACACATCATCTACAAATGTATCTGCAATAAGCTAATATCAACCGGCCAGTTAATCAGTCAGGCTTTAATCATTTGAATATCAATGCAACATTTTTATTGTTTTATTTTCACCCCACTCGATAAAGCACCCTGTCAGCCTCACCGTATGAAGCTGCGATCTCTGCTTATACCGGTGACACAGTCCCTGTGGCCTTACATGTGTAGACAGTAGGAGAAACACTGTGACAAACACTAAGGGTTTCCCACTTGGTGTTGGTTAAGAGTCTGGACACAGAATGTGTGAACAAGGCAGAGACAGAAAAATGTTGTTTACCAGTGAGGTAATGTTGTTTGCACTGGTGTTTTTTTGTACTTTTGGGTGGTTTCCAAAAACTGAGCACAATGAATTGATGCTGTCTGGCAGAATGAATGTTTGGCTACTTTATAAAATGGGACATGGTAATGGATGAGGTGCTTACGTAATGTGTGGGACTGTGCCATGAGTTAATGTTACAAAGCCTTAGATGACCTGTACAGAAAAAAAACAACCACTCGT
Source organism: Epinephelus fuscoguttatus (assembly GCF_011397635.1). Classification (NCBI taxonomy): domain Eukaryota; kingdom Metazoa; phylum Chordata; class Actinopteri; order Perciformes; family Serranidae; genus Epinephelus; species Epinephelus fuscoguttatus. The sequence goes on from NC_064769.1 coordinate 22,219,389, forward strand.
GCCCTCATTTAGTATAAGTGTACAATGATGAATGTTTACCAGTAAGCCTGTAATGTATGACATCAGTTACTTATCTATATTTATGATATTTGATAAATATGTTTTTGATAATCAATTGTTACTAATAAACCACTGTTTGATGTATCCTGTGAGCCTGTCATTGTTTAATTTCCCAATGGCTTTGTTTGCTGTAGAAAAGAAATGATTATTTTCATCTTTGATTAATGCACTGATTATTTTTTCAATTAATTGTTTGGTTTATAGAATTATGAAAAATAGTCAGAAATCAGATTAGAGTGCCTCGCAGATCCCTGACAGAGTGACACTTCTCTGTAGAGGTAACAAACTCAGAGGGAAGTTAAAGTGGAATACATAAATCTGCTTAGTGCTTGTTGCCTGGGGGCATCTGCAGATGAGATCATATGTTAATGAAATTCACCTGAGTAAATAAAGCATTATTGGAAAAATAAATTGTCAACCAGTGAAGAGGTGGTTCCAGTGGGTGGCTCGGTGTTAAATGCGCTTCAGTGAAAGTACCCTGGCCTCAACACTGGAGTCAACCCTGCTCAAGTTTTGTGCTATGTCCTGAATATTTACCAGCTTCAAAGTTTTATGAAGCTCTTTTGTCATACAGAGATGGACAAGGGGAAAGAGAATTCCCCTCTAGGGGACCAGAGGTTTGCACTGTCTCTTCATAGTAAGCACCTGGGTTTGAATTTCAGCACAGGTCCTTTCTGTGTCAAGTTTCCACATTCTCTCTTGCTAAAACTAATTCAATAGAATACGACACAACCCGGCAACACATCTTATATTTATGAAGATTACAATATTAAAGGGACAGTTCACCCAAAGATCAAAAATACATATTGTGGTGCTGAGAGCCAATATAATACATTTCAGAAACTCAACAGCAATGTCTCTTTCCAAAAATCATGACCCAGTTAGTCAAGGAAATCCCCAGACCTTGTTCTGAGCAGTTCATGTAGGGATGATTTTCCAGACTACACCTGCCAATCATTTCACTTTTTAGTAGAGGGCGTGCATCTACTGCTGAAGCAATGAGCACCACTGAGCTAGCTAATGGCTAGGCAGTAATATTGGGGGAATATAGTACAGTATGCCATTAAAAAATGTCACAGTATAGCATGCCATAGAAACTTTTTGGTGTACCAGACCTATGCCATAGGAATGTCACTGTATAGTATGCCATTAAATCTGATGATATATTATTGCGTAAAAAATTATAGTATGACATAAAAAAGTCACAGCATAGCATAGTGTTGCATAAAAACATCATAATATAGCATGCTTTCAAAAAAGTCATAATGTAGTGCACCATAGAAGCCTCATAGTATAATATGCTTTTAAAGATGATACCAAGTTTAAGATAAAAGTCACAATATTTACTATGTCTCAAAAAAGTTATACTATGGTGCTATAGTAGGTCATAGTATATTACGCCATAAAAACGTCATCCATGAAGTCATATTATGGTATGCCATAGAAACCTCATAGTATGGTATGTCATAAAAATGTCATAGTATACTATGTCATAAAAATGACAATACAGTATAACATAAAAAGGTCATATGGTATGCCATAGAACCCTCATAGTATAGTGTGTCATAAAAGCAGCAGTATAGTACGACGTGAAAAAGTCACAGTATAGTATGTCATCAAACACAATGAAAAAACGTCTTAGTATACTTTGTTGTCACAAAAAAAATGAAAAACAGGTCATAGTATAATATGTCATCAAAAATCATCGATTTTGGACAACATACTATGACTTTTTTGTGTGTTTTGTATGTCGTCAAAAAAGTCATAGTAGTATGTCGTCCAAAATCATGAAAAAAGTCATAGTATAGTATGTCGTCCAAAATCATGAAAAAAAGTCATAGTATAGTATGTCATCCAAAATCATGAAAAAAAGTCATAGTATAGTATGTCGTCCGAAATCATGAAAAAAGTCATAGTATAGTATGTCGTCCAAAATCATGAAAAAAAGTCATAGTATAGTATGCTGTCTGAAATCATGAGAAAAAGTCATAGTATAGTATGTTGTCCGAAATCATGAAAAAAAGTCATAGTATAGTATGTTGTCTGAAATCATGAAAAAAAGTCATAGTATAGTATGTCGTCCCCAACCATGAAAAAAAGTCATAGTATAGTATGTTGTCTGAAATCATGAGAAAAAGTCATAGTGTAGTATGTCGTCCAGAAACCATGAAAAAACATCTGAGTATAGTATGACATCAAAAATAATGAAAAAAATTATAGGAAAGTATGTTGTCACAAAGCATTTTAAAATGTCACAGTATAGTATGGCGTCCCAAATCATGAAAAAAATGTCATAGTATAGAATGGTATCCCAAATAATGAAAAAACATGATAGTATAATATGTCAGAAAAAGGTATTGTATTACATGAAGAGTCTTCCTATAATATAACATAAAAAGAGTCATAGTATAGTATTATATAAATAAAGTCATAGTATGTCATTAAAAGGTCATAGTGTAGTATGTCAGAAAAAAGTCAGTTTATTATGACATGATAAAGTCATCATATAGTATGTCCTAAAAAAGTCATCGTACAGCTAATTCAGAATGCAGCAGCACGTGTACTAATAGGAACTAAGAAACAAGATCATATTTCTCCTGTTTTAGCTTCTCTGCACTGGCTCCCTGTAAAATCCAGAATTGAATTTAAAATCGTACTGTTAACTTATAAAGCTCTAAATGGTTAAGCTCCGTCATATCTTAGAGAGCTCATAGTGCCATATTATCCCACCAGAACACTGCGCTCTGAGAACGCAGGGTTACTCGTGGTCCCTAAAGTCTCCAAAAGTAGATCAGAAGCCAGAGCCTTCAGCTATCAGGCTCCTCTCCTGTGGAATCATCTTCCTGTTACGGTCCGGGAGGCAGACACTGTCTCCACATTTAAGACTAGACTTAAGACTTTCCTCTTTGATAAAGCTTATAGTTAGGGCTGGCTCAGGCTTGCTCTGTACCAGCCCCTAGTTAGGCTAACTTAGGCCTGGTCTGCCGGAGGACCCCCCTATAATACACCGGGCACCTTCTCACCTTCTCACTCTCTCACTCTCTCACTCTCTCTCTCTCATTGTGTCATACGGATTACTGTTAATTTATTATGTTGATCTGTTCTGTACGACATCTATTGTACATCTGTCCGTCCTGGAAGAGGGATCCCTCCTCAGTTGCTCTTCCTGAGGTTTCTACCATTTTTTTTCCCCGTTAAAGGGTTTTTTTTGGGGAGTTTTTCCTTATCCACTGCGAGGGTCATAAGGACAGAGGGATGTCGTATGCTGTAAAGCCCTGTGAGGCAAACTGTGATTTGTGATATTGGGCTTTATAAATAAAATTGATTGATTGATTGATTGACAGTATGTGATAAAAAAAAGTCTCGTATAGTATGCCATTAAGCAACATATTAAAGCATACCATGAAAAGGTCATGGTATGGTATGTTGAGAGAAGGCCGACATCTTCACAGCAGATATCTCCAACACTCTGCAACTCACATAAAACAAGATAGATTGATAAAGAGCGCTGAAGGCAAGAGAAATACATGTATTTGTGATTAAGTGCCTTCCATCGTTTTGTAACTCTTTTGCTGTTAAGATGCACTGTGTTATACTGAAACTGTTCTGAGTTGCATGATGGTATGTCTGTTCAGGATGTGCCCCTGCCTTTGGCCTGCTGCATATCACTGCAACTACCTCCTACCTCCAGAGACCATGAGTAAGAATGAGTAAAGATGATGGATGGATGCAGTACGTACAGTAAGATGAGTACATGTATAAGAATGCGAGATTTTCTAAGAGATACCCACTGAAGCAAGCATTTGATTTGTGATATACTGAGCTCAAGGGAGAGTGCTACAGAAAACAGAGATTACCACAGAAGAAGAGCTCTCACACCTGTGGGCCTGTTTACCACACACACGCACGTACAGCAATGGATAATATATACCAATGGATGATTAATCCTACCTTATTGATGTGTCCTATAATGAGCTTTTTCAATCCCCCACACTCCCCCAGGACCGCAGACTTGCATCAGCTAATTAATGAGCACGCAGAGGGGAATTTAGGTCACAAGAAGGGAGAAGCGTACGAGAGGGGAATAAGTGGCACTCGCTTCGATCGATACATTACAGAGAGGAAAGTGGAGGGCTCAAAAATAGGGTGAATGAGTACAGGCTCCCAGGATATTAGAGTCTTTTGACAGAAAGACAAGGTTGACAGTGAACAAGCGGTGCCATGGTGCTGCTGTGTTGGCGGACAATGACCCCACTCTGGACTGAATTACTGTGACTGGCAGCAAGAGATTTGGCGAGCCATTTATGGAGGAATGAGGCAGGGAAAGAGGGGCGACAAGGGGAAGTTTCTGCCCTCAAACAAACGGACATTTTGATTTATAGAAGGTCATATTTAACGGTCCACAGCCACATACTGTATATCTCTTGCTTTCCATCTTTCCATCCACACAGCCCTGCTCTTTCCCCTCCCTCCCTCTAGTATCATCTCGTCTCATTCGTCTTCTTCCACTGCCTGCGGGCTTTCAGAAAATGGGGACAAAAAGGACTTAAACAGGTAAGTGGGTCACACTTTTTGTTGCTGTAGTGAAAGGGCCTCTGTGACGTGTGAATACAAAAATAGAGAGTCAACACACAGGAAGGTCCCCATACAAAACTGTGTTAGCACCACCTACTGAACCTGAAATCATTTCATGAAGGTGATAGTACAATATGTAACAGGAGACCTACAGACCCTGTCTTTGTCACATTCTATGAACTCAACTATTACTACAAAAAAATCAGTAGATTAATCAGTAATAATTACTACCAAAGCACACTCTATACACAAAAGATCATACATCCATTATTGATCTATCAACTCATTGCAATTCATTTGATTTTCTGTGTGTCCCAGTGCAGCTGGTTAGTTATCACCATGCTGGGAAACCATCAGGAGGCACATAAATATCAATTATCTCCTCGCAGGTGCCGGGTGACAATTACATGCACACTTATAATGTTTACACATGGAAGCCCATTTGGGCCAGTGTAATGAAAACAAAGTCATGTTAAGTCATTATAATGAGAAGCTTTCTTGGAATAATGGTTTATTATTTTAAAATAATGGGAAACTTTCTCAAAAATAATGACCTCATAACTCAAAATAATGAGAAATAATTAGTTACTTCTGTCAAAATCACGTACTCATCTCAAAGTCATGGCTTAGCATCTCAAAATAATGAAAAACCTCCCTCCCAAAAATGAACAAGTTACCACAAAATAATGAGTTAGTGTCTCAAAACTAATTCCATTTAATTGTCAATTAAAACTTATTTATAAAACCCAATATCACAAATCACAGTTTGCCTCAGAGGGCTTCACAGCACACAACATCCCTCTGTCCTTGGACCCTCATAGCGGATAAGGAAAAACTCCCCTAAAAACCCTTTAATGGGGAAAAAATGGTAGAAACTCTCTCTCTCTCTCTCTCTCTCTCTCTCTCACACACACACACACACACACACACACACACACACAAATTAAAATGAGAAAGAAATAATGACTTAAGATCTCAAAACATGAGAAACAATACTAACTCATTACTTCTGAGATACTGAGTCATTACTTTAAGAAAGCTTCACTTTATATTGTGATAGTAAATCTTTTTGAAAACGCTACTCATTATTTTAAGATACTAGGTCAATTTTTTCAGAAAGTTTCTTTTTATTTTAAGATATTAAATAATTTTTGTGATATTAGGTCATTATTTTTTTAGATACTAAAAAGTTTCTATTTATAGATACTCATAATTTTAGGACACTACATCATTATTGTGAGATAAATCATTATTTTCAAAGTTTCTCATTATTTTTAAATACTAATTATTTTAAGATACTAAGTCATTACTCAGAGATAAGCCCTTATTTTCAGAACGTTTAACATTATACTAATTATATTGAGGTCCTACATCACTATTACAAGATAAGGAATTTTTTCATTAAGTTTCTCGTCATTTTGAAAGACTAATAATTTTGAGATACTAACCAATTATTCTGAGATATAAACTTTATTCATATAGCACCTTTCATGCAAGAAATGCAGTACAATTACTTTACAATAAGGGTAGTGTAAGCCCTGAGTGCTTCACATGAAAATAGACAGAATGGACACAAAATAGAACCCACTAATAAAATCATTGAGTTGTTAAACTATAAATCATAATATCAAGTATGATTTTAAAAGAGTTGCAGCAGCGTGAAGCGTGAATAGAAAGTAAACGGGTAACTTGTTGGACTTGTTGTCCGATCTTCTTCCGGCTGTTGCTGGGAACCTCCAATAAACCAGCAGCAGATGATCACAGTGTTCTTGGAGGTAAATCGTTAACAAGGGAGTTGGCAATGTAGCTTGGTCCCAGCCCATGTAGGGCTTTATATACAAGGAGGAGGAGCTTAAAATCAATTCTAAATGAAACAGGAAGGCAGTGTTGATCAGCTCAGACTGGCCTGATGTGCTCTCTCTTCTTGGTTCTGGTTAATAGCCGAGCTGCAGAGTTTTGAATGAGTTTAAGTCTCTCGGTGTTTTTTTGGGAGGCCAGTAAAAAGTGCGTTACAGTATTCGAGTCAGCTCGAAATATAGGCACAAATCAGTTTCTCTGCATCTTTTTTATTTAGACATGGTCATACCTTGGCTGGATACCATGTCATTATTCAGAGATAAGTCCTTGTTTTTAGCAAGTTTTACATCATTTTGAGTTACTAAGTAATTATTTCAAGATAAGTAATGTTTAAAGTAAAGTTTCTCATTATTTTGACATACTGATTATTTTAGATACTTTTTTTTTAGACAGTAAGTCATTATTTATGGGTTTATAGGTTGTTATTTTCAGAAAATGTCTCATTATTTTGAGGTACTTATTATATTGAGATACAATTTTTAGATACTGAGTCATTGTTTTCAGAAAATGTCTCATTATTTTGTGATACTACATCATTATTTTTTAAGATACTGAGTCATTGTTTGAGAATTAACAGGGTCTTTTTGTTCATCAAACAGGCATTAATGGGCCTCCATACTCTGCTGCATCATTCCCAATTCTTTCACTCCAACATTTTGACTGAAGGCGACCATGTCTGGTTGAAACTTTTGCATTTCCATGTAAAATTAAAGATGTTAAATTAAAGTTTGGAGGGAGGAAGCTGTGTTAGCATAGCCTACTTTTCTGGGGCAACTGCAGCCCTAACAAAATGTAACATGAATGTGGGATCAGGTTGGACTGCACTGGGGATTCTCCACAATAGCACAGGGAGCATTTCTGACTGATGTTAAGGCCTTGCAGCTAAAATCATTCTGCTGCAGTCACTTCTCTTCACTACCCTTGTTGTAGGTGAGAGCACCGTCAGCCTGCAGCTACCACTTGTGTAAACCTTTCCCTCTCAGTATGTTTCTGCCATCCATAACATGTGACACTTTGTTCCAGGAAGAAGAAGCAGCAGCCTATTCCAACATGCTCCCTCCTTATTGAATAGCTCTCGACAGATGTTAGTCTCCAAACTGAGGCACAGAGTGTCATTTGAGGTAAACCAGTACATTTTAGTGCTGCATAGAAGGGTTGAGTGGAATTTGCGTTTAATAATAAAAAAAATATATCTATTCAGTGGAATAAAGTCACCACAATTGTAAATGGATGCATTAAAAGGAGAGCACTAGACATTGGAGGACTCAAAAACAAGACCTTTTTCTGAATGTTAAAAACTATTTTGGAAATAATTCCTGCTGGGGGTGGATCAAAGGGTGCAGAAAGTATTGTCAAATGGGTTGTTCAATCACTTTATCCTCCTGTTCTTTTTTTTATTATTATCTCTCTGTCAAAACACTGCAATAGGAAGTGCAAAGAGAGCAAGCCAAAGGAGAGAGATCCAGATTTATCAGACGGTTGAGAAAATAATGCTACAGACATACTTTATATGTGCATTAAGGAGATCTGGCATCAGAAATTTTGGTTTAAGTGCTATTAAATGATGTGACAAGTAACTATGATTCAAATTAGTACTAAAATTATTGATCAACTGATCAATCAAGATCTCTCATCAATCAAAAATATCATCTATTTGCCGGTTGCAGCTTCTGAAATGTGAGAATATCCTCATTTTCTCTGATTTATACCATTGTAAATTGAATCTCTTCACATTTATTATCATTGCAATCATTTGCAGGCATTGGTCAGACAAAAAGCAGTTTGAAGAAGTCACGCATCTTAACCTCTGGGAACTGTTGATGGGCTTTTTTTTTTTTTTTTCATATTTTACACACTAAAATGACTAATCAATAAAAAATATAACCATCAGCTGCAGATCTCGTTCAAATAAACATTCCAATAAGGTCAAAACACACCCTACATTTCAGGCTTTAAAGGGACAGTTCATTCCAAAATGAAGAATACATATTTTTCCTCTTACCTGTACAGTAGTGCTGTTTATCAATCTAGATTGTTTTGGTGTGAGTTGCTGAGTGTTTGAGATATCGGCTGTAGAAATGTCTGCCCTCTATTGAATATAATGGAACTAGATGGACTAGACTAGACTACACCTGCCAACTGTATCACCGTGCAGAAGAAAGCATCTACCCATGGACAAGAAGCTTGTGCTCAGCACAAGAGGTACACGTTAGTGGCGTTCACATTTAATCAACTAAAATGTGTTTCAAACGTCTATGGCCTTCTTCTCCAAATTTTGCAAAACCTCAAAAACTACCAAGCAGGCAGACTATTTATGGATTCCAAATCCAAACTAGAAAAGCACTCAGAGAGCACAGACCTCCGCCAAGCAGCTCGGATTTCCCGCCATTTTATTATTTTATCCACTGCGCTTCAACCGATCACCACCAAAATTTTATCATCGGTTCCTTGTCCCATTATCAACCATTCCTGAAAATTTCATCAAAATCCATTCAGAACTTTTTGAGTTATTTTGCAGACAAACAAACAGACAAACAAACCCAATGCCGGCGAAAACATAACCTCCTTGGCGGAGGTAAAAAGTAAGGAGGAGAATATAGAAATGAATAGTGTGTGAACAGTAACATTTGCTTTTACCACCAGCTCTGCAAAGTTAAAGTTCCAAATAATCATAGACTGCCCACTGCAGACTAGCCACCTTGTGGTAAAACATATTAAATTTAATACTATTAGTAATGCTGATTGGCCAATTTAGACTTACTCGTCTGTGTTACCTTCATGATCAAGCTAAAATGTGTTTTGTGGCTCCACACAGATATTTTAAAAATTATTTTTAATCAAACATGGCTCTTTTGATAGCAAAGGTTGCTGACCCCTGTTCTAGTATTAGCTTAGTAGTGCTAGATGAGTTAACAGTAGCTGCACGCTTCCTTCTGCATGGTGATACAGTCGGTGGGTGTAGTTCTGTCATCTCGTTCCATTATATTCAAGAGAGGGCAGACAACTCTGTGGCTGATATCTCCAACACTCAGCAACTCACACCAAAACAATCTAAACTGATAAATAGCTCTACAGGTAAGAGGAAAAATATGTATTTTTGATTTGGGGGTGAACTGTCCCTTTAAGCAGAGGCTCATCCTACAAAAGCAGAAAGCAGAGTTTGAATCATGACACCGCAGATAATCACATGCTGGTAACTTACACAAGGTGGTGTAGGTCATTTACAGAAACTCAATTCCAAGTGTATTTGATTTGTGTTAGAGATACATGTTTTAGAAGAGGACAAAGCAGTTTTCAAAAACCTCTCCAACAGCTTGCTTCCTCAGCTCTGGGCTCTGTAGGGTCCAATAATTTAAGGTTGTCCATTATCTCTAGATTTCTCCCCTTATTTGTCTCGGTTTCAATCTGTCTCAGCGTGAGTCAGTTGATCACTGCCTCAGGTCTGTACAGGATGGAGCGATAAGGAGAAAATGAGATCTGTCTGTTGTTCCAGTACAGACATTATCAACACACAGCTGTTGCCTCCAGGTTTCTTTTATAGCAGTTCTTATAGTATGTGAGGACACAGAGGCGATGATTCATGTTTTAATTTACATAACACACATTTTCATCTCTCAGACATACAGTCAACGCGGCGCTTAAACATTTACAGTAAATATAACACCCCCCCCAGATACACGACTGAAGCACTCGTGTACATAACAGAACTCTGCACGACTCCACTGCTCCGGTACACCACTCAAACACTTTGACATCACTAAAACACTCATATAGTCAACTACCACTGCTTACCTAATTTCCAACAACAACATGCTGAAATATGTGTGAAATCTGCAGCCCACCTGTGTGCATTTCATTATGGTAAGTGAGGGAATATTGCTAGAGTGTTACTGTCTGAGAGGAAATGAGTTAATATGCAACCAGGGAAACAGGACACGGGGACTAACAAGCAAACATTCGCCCACCACACAGGTTGCTGCATTGGTTATGATCATGAGACAGAAAAAGTATACTGTCTAAAGGAAAGTGTGAATAAAAAATAGTCAACTGAACAGGAGTTAACACCACGATAGAAATACTTATATTTTGTTAAGGTCAATTTGTTTTGTCTGATATACTCTATTTGTTCCCACAGTTTTCAGGGCATTTCCAAAATGTATAATGTAGTTATTTTGGTCTATTTTAGAAGTCCTCTCTTTCCTGTCTCTCATCATATCACTAGGCCTGTTATGCAAAAAGTGTCTGTCAACAATTAAGTGGTAAACAATATACAACCCACAGTTTTGTGCACAGATTTCCCTTCATTTAAAATGTCTGTCAGCAACAACCTGTTCTCTCAGTGCCCAAGAATAATTGGACAAAATAAAGCCCATTCATGGATTTTTCTAGCCTGCAATACTGGCATCTCTACTGCTAGGTTGTGAAGGTTAAGTAGAATCCACACAAGACAACAAACCACTATTATTTACTGGAATTTAATTAGTAAGAATATGAGCTAAAAAATAAACCACTAAAAAAATGAATCCAAAATTATCAGGGCACTCAGCTGATTTTGATATCAACCCTCCATGTAGATGCAGAAAACAATGAAGCTGTGTGTTACCAGCTCAAAATAAAACCATGTCCTCAGCTGGCATCTCTGGATATGAGTCTGCAGAAACCCAGTAAGGATACAGCTACAGATTTGTGTGTAGGAGTTTGGGTCTTGTGCGCTGTGTACTGTGTAATACACTCACAGACACACAGCATCGGAGGTCAGGATGAAAACAAAGATGGAGTCACAGCTGCTGGTTGATCCAGCATAAGGTCTGGGCAGAGCTGCTGACTTTTTTTCAGCTCTCAGCCAGGCTAATAATATCCTGCTAACACTGACGATTGGGAACACGAGGTGAGGGCGCCTCGCTGCCCAAGTACGTCACCGGGGCTTGCAGCTGCTAAAAAAGAATAACTTTTCCCCAGATAGAAACAGGGTCATGAGTTTTTGAATATGCACAGCAGAAATACTCCCACATGCTTGATGGAGCCTAAAAACAGCAAATACTGCAATGACGTGAATTATGTATTTTTACACCAAGGCTTTTTTGGGGGTTTATCACACGTGTATTTGGGGCTGGTTTTAGATAAATTAAAGATATATTTAAAACAGGTGTGGTTGCTTTTAGTGTAGAAGCTCACAGCTGATGAGGTGGAAATGCAAATGCAAAAGAAACATACTTTAAAGGAACATTTTACACCCCCAATGACCACCAAATGACCATTTGTATATCAGTCACTCACCCTGTGTTACGCTGAATTCATGAGGATAACTTTGCCTCCATGAAGGAGAATCCAAAACTGAGTCCACAACAAAACTAGATAAAAACATTAGTTTGCAAACTCTCACACAACTCATTCAGTATCAGGGTAACTGTAGCCGATCAGGTAGAGCAGGTCATCTAGCAATCAGAAGATTGTTCGATCCCCGGCTCCTCCAGTCTGCATGTCGAAGTATCCTTGGGCACAATACTGAACCCCAAATTGCTCCAGATGGCTGTTCCACTGGTGTGCAAGACTGTGTGAATGGTGACTGAGTAGCAGGTGGCAACATGTATGGTAGCCTCAGCCACCATGGTGTGAATGGGTGAATGTGCAGTGTAAAAGTGCTTTGAGTGGTTGAAAGACTAGAAAAGCACTATACAAGTGCAGTCCATTTTACCATTTGTATAATCCAAATCTTATTTATCTAGTCGTATGATCAGTACCTCCCAAACAGATGGCCTTTTCCGACGGGAAACTGAACAGAAAGTGAAACTTAGAGTTACAGTAACGAGTAATTTTACCTTGCTGAACATGAGAGCTGCTGGTCTACCACGGCCTCAATCGGATAGTTACTGTAAACATCGATTAAAAGCCCAGTCCCAATTAAACACCCAGTGCCTTTTATTAGCCAGGTGTGGCTGCTGGTCTACCACGGCCTCAATCGGATAGTTACTGTAAACATCGATTAAAAGCCCAGTCCCAATTAAACACCCAGTGCCTTTTATTAGCCAGGTGTGGCAACACATTTTAACAAATAAAGGCCTGTTTCGGTTAAATGCCTGGTCTGGTTGCCATGCAATTCATTGCTATAGAAGTTCTTTAGATGTATAAACCCGGATTGTTGGCTACCCACTTGAGCTAATGTTAGTTAGCTGTTTAGATTGTGCATGCAAATATAAATGTCTTAACTTTGGTCAATATGGAATTGCTACACATTGTTAGCTCGGTTGATTTCATTTCACTGAAACCATGAGCATCAAGGAAGACTGTAATTCATTCAGATTTACTGGCATGACGAAAAAAAAGTGGTGACTCCGTTCTTCTGAAGCTGTCATAAAGTCAGAATATGTGTCCATTCCTTACATTATTCTATTAGTCTGTAAGAGTCCACCAATCAAAAGAATCAAGTGTTTTTCATGAAATGTAATCCAAGTTATGAATATTGTTTTACCAGGATAAAGTCGTGTTGTGTCGGTATGCTAGGTGCCGTTTCCTTGGGTGCCATGAAGCATCATGACGTAATTGATATGTTATTTAAAGCCTAATTTTAACACAACTAATATTCATACTGGTTCAAAAACGATTTGGTCGCATTTCCCATCTTTGCTGAGCAACAGTTTTCTGTAAAAGGAATTAAAGGCCTGTCCCATATGGACGCCTGTTGTGTTCAGGGATTTAACCAAGTTCTAGCCCGGGCTACTAATTCAAGTTTTACAGTACTTCGTATTATTGTGTAACTTTGGTGTTTTAAAGAGTTATTTCAGCTTCACCAAAGTCACATAAGAACACTAACTACCAATCCAGGCACCGGTAGTGTTTGAGAAGTACTGTGCATAGGACTTGATAAATGAGATGTGAATTATACTGCCCATTTGAGAGTTTGTAAACTGATGTTTTGATACAGTTTTGCTGCTGTTAAACATGGACCCCTTTCACTTCAATTCATTGAGAATTTTCTCAGTTTTTGGATTCTTCGCTCACCTTGGAGGCGTTCCGAGAAAACCATGGATGCATTTCTTCAGAAATTCAAAGTAACACAGGGTGAGTAATTGACATACAAATGGTCATTTGGGGGGTGAAGTATTCCTTTAACCTCACTGCCAGTGTGGTTGGGTGGCTAGAGGCCTCAAAATCATATGTCATCATTTTTAATTTCCATGCTTTTCGAAAGGATGTCTCATTTTCAGTACCAAATGTACGACAGTTCAGCTACTTTGCTTACTAATTTCGGGCCAGAAAAAGTTGGATTCTCTCCAAGGTTGTACTGAAGGCAAAGAAAAAAACCCAACAGATTTCCAGTCTATCACTTGACAAACATTTACAGTCCCAAATTTAGAGCGATTTAGTCTCACGAAACCACCTGGCATGCTTCTCTTTGAGAAAAAAACCCACAGAAACATGGGCCAGCATGCCACCTGATATTTTCATATCAGTATATGAAACATCAGAATCCAATCTGCCGTTTCTGCAACCGGACCTCATAAAACTAGATGAGAGCTGCGTGACTCACAAGGGGAAGATGTACAGTAGAGTGCAAAACAAGAGGATATTTAGAAAGAAGAAACTAATGCAGAAATACCTTGAGATGCAGAGACATTCTGACTCAGTGGGACGTTTCTGTTTCCCATTAGACGCTACAGTTTCATTTCTTCTGATGTGTATTTTGGTGCCAATTTAAAATATAAAAGGCAGAAATTGTCTACAGACCATGTTGAGTATGTTTCAGTATCCCAGTGTTCTGATGTGTATCCCACTCTGTTATCCAGAGCACTACTTACATGCGTTTAAATTTTTCTTAGCGCTGTCATCAACATGGTCATAGCATTGTCCTTCCCTTGAAACTGGTGTGTGTAAGTGTGTGTATCAGTGTAAGGGTCTGAGGGAGTGCACAGTCTGTCAGCACCAGGGTCTCCCATAGCTCACCCACCCAGCTTTCTGATGGCCGCTCATTTATCACTCGCCCGTCCGTTCGATTCTGTGCAGGATGGGCTGTCACCACCAGCCCGCTTCTCTTCATGTGTCATTTCTGTATGCAGTTACTCTCCTCCCCTTTATAGTCCACTCTCTGCTGCCCAACATCTCCACATGCAGCCACCGTCTCATTCATAGGTTCAGTCACAGCTTACTCATCCGGGTCCTTAACGTTTTATCGGTCTGTCTCTTTGCATTCCTCTCACTGGCCATGCCTTCCTTTGATTCTGTGGCAGGAAAAACCCCTCCTCCTATAGTAAACTGTCTCTCTCCTCTCATTGTTTGCCAACACACAGAGATCTGAGGCGTTTTGGCAGGGCTGCCCTCGGAGGCATGAGGCCACGGTGAGTGAGAAACCAAGCCAGAAAGAGATGACCTTTTCCCAGCTGAGCAGCGAGACAGAGCAGGGAAGCAGAGAAGCACAGGGGTTTAAATCAGATCAATGTGCCCTTTGTCATCTCGCTGTCTGCCCTGTCAGTCTGTGTATCTATCTATCCATTTGTTGTCTGTTTGTTCCTCTGTATTTATTTTCTGTGTCATTCATCGGTCTATCTGTCTGACTATCTTTATTCTGTCTTTGAATTTGTTTGATCTGTTGGCGTGTAAAACCACAGGTATCTGAGCCAGTTTGTACTTACTCTATATCGGTGTGCAATATCAGTATAACAATATATTAGCTGGTGTTTCTTTTCTTTACGTAAACACTGGGAACTTTTGTGGACAAATACAAGATGCCAGCACTATTTCTACATTACCTTAAAAATATTTGGTATCTCAAAAATCTCCATTCCATTGTTTAAATTAAAGATTTTACGCAAGCTGCAATTAAGAAGACATACTGTGCGTTCAGGGTTGATACATACATCTCTTGATGCACTTGGACACATCATCAGCAAAGTACCTGGCATCATAGGGGGTTTTGGGTCTTTCAACTTCAGACCCCCTCGCCCAGGCAAGTGATCAATACCCGGCCTGTGTCCAAGAAGCATTAGCCCACAGCTTGTCCCTAGTAATCCACAGCCATCTTGAGGCCTTCTCTGCAGCTTCTGAGGCTCTGCTGATAGCTTTCCTTTTGCGTGCTCCAGTGATACCCAGGAGGCTGTAGGCCTTGCATAATGACCTTCCCGCAAAGCCCTTGCTCCCCACTTCGATGGGCATGCACCGTGCATGCCACCCCCGTCTGCGGCAATCCTCCACCAGCTCTGCATACTTCTCCTATATAGTATGCCAGACAAAAGATTTAGTATGTCCCAGTACATAGTATGTCAAATGCAGTAAGCCAGAAATACCAAGATGTTCTACAGAATCCAATTCAATGTTGCAATATGCAAGCTGACCCACAATCCTCTACGCAGTGGATGATACGTCACATCACATTGACTGAGCGATTAACAGATGACAGTTTGACAGTTCATTGACAGCTGTTTGGCATCTGTCAGAAGTCGCAATTATAGATGACAGCACATTGAAGTGACTGATGACCAGTCGAAGAGTAATAATAGGAATGTTAATTGTTTAAGTGAACAAAATAATCAAAACTATAACAAACAACAACAGGACATAACTATAAAAATGACAGAGAACTGCAGATGAAATTTCACTGTCGCAAATGTATGTTAGAATCTATAGTTTTTTCAGCATCAGAGCTCTTGATCTCTGTCTCTGGCGAATGCGGTAACTGGCATTTTATTTGTATTGTTTAATCTCCAAGGTAACAGATATAAATGGAAGAGGGTCAAAGTTCAGGAAGTAATCTTATGTGCTATATCGTAGGCAACTGGACTTGCCTGAGTTCCTTGAAGATGTTGAACCTCTCGTCCAAGAGGCTTCTTAAGTTCTTCAGTGAAGAAGCCTCTTAGCTGAGAGGTGAAACATCTTCAAAAAACTCAAGCAAGTCCTGTTGCCTACGATATAGCGATTAAGATTACCATGACTTGGATGACTGAGAATCTTCGACAACATTATGAGGAAGTAGTATGTCCCAATTGTGTGCATACTGCATGCAACAGTACATACTTTTAAGGGCAGCTGCATACCTACTAAAAGTAAAAAGAAAAAGTGCGATTGGGAACGCAACTTAAGAGTCAAGGGCCACACGAGCAGCTCTGTGAGGCTGGTCCACTGCTTTGAATTGAATGCTAACATTAGCATGCGAACATGCTCAAAATGACAATGCTGGCGAGCAGATGTGGAGCAGGTATACCACGGTCACCATCATAATATGGGTTAGCATGCTAATCAAGAGCAGGGCCACACCTCAACCACACCTGTGATTACCTGCCAAGGCTACCCATACCTGGTCAACCCATCCTACTGTCTTTGTCTCAGATTTCTCGACCCACCCTCCCTACCTCATCCCTACTAACATTCCTTCATCCTCTCTTCCCTTCTCCCCTCATCTCCTCTTGTTCAATCTGGTGCATACCTCTCCCATGTCTAATTCTAGGTACCATCTGGGGGCCATTATCAGCTTGGGTGGAGAAACCGACTGAGACAGAAACCGCACACTGAGTCTCCCTCTGCCCGATCTCCACTACATCCTCCCAGATCAACCTAACAGACATCCGTCTTCTTCTTCCTCAACAACTAACACCTCCTGAATTACAGTTAAACAGTTAAACGACATATTGTTGTGATGTGGTCATTGTTAATAAGCACTAAACAAATGAATATTTTTAACCTGATGATGGTGCTAGGTGAGTTAAGGGATTGCCAAAGTTATTACAATTTATCCTGAGGGGGACATGAATACATTGTGCATTGCACTTAAAATCAGAAATGGCAGCGCTACAAGGAAAGCCAATGGATTACCAAAGTCTTCAGGATACATCCTCTGGGAACCATGAATACCTGTACCAAATTTTTAACCAGTCAATGGTCTGCTTGTGGTGCTTGAGGAAAATTCAGGGGCTCAGTAAAGTCAGTAGGATTCCTCCTCTGAGAACAGTGAATTTCTGAAATATCTCAACAATTATTAGAAGGACAGACTTGAAACTTTGTACAGTCTGGGTCACAGATGTGAAGCAACTGACTGACTGACATAGCCATCCCTAGAGCCATTCTGCTAGCATGGCTATAAACTAAAAAGGTTTTTTAAGTAAACTTTTTGTTGTAAGAAAGATGAAATGGCTAATTTTTAAAGACTATCTTGGTTCAGCCCCAAACACCTGAGGGGCTGCTGCATATAGTAGTGTCATGCATGCAACATGTCTTTTTTGTATGTTTTGTCTGCTTTTCCATCCATATGTCACTTCATACATTATCGTCTGTATGTGTGATCATTTCCATCCCTCTCCTGGTTTTCTTACTGTCTGTCAGCTGTTCTGTGTCGCTACAAATGCCTGTATATCTGCCTGTATCTCCAGCTGTCTCTCCCTCTGTCTGCCGTGCTTGTGCAGTGAGCTGCCGCCCAGGACAGGCAGACACTTTCCAGCACTTTGGCTTCACATTCAGCTTCATCATGATGTCTACTAGCCTCCCTGTCTGTGAAGGACACATTGTTCCTGATGGTTTTTGGTATGTGCAAACAGAGTCCTCAGGACACAGTGTTGTGAGAAGGAAATCTCTTGTCAGCTGATGTCTAGTGACACCATTGAGCTTCAGCTTGACAACCTTAGCATTTCTCTTTCCTCTCTTTCACATATACACTAGAAGTAAATGAATCAAGCAAGGGTACATTTGTCTGAGTAAACAGAGACAAACAGGGCTCCATAATTCATCATTTAGCCTCTGGGAGGACAGCCAGCCCTGGCCTCAGTCTCTCATTCATCTGCAGTGTAACACCGTCGTAGTGGAGCTCCATTCACCCTGGGCAAAGCTTAAATATACCCAGTGGACACTTCCCAAAGAACCACTCAAATCTGTTTTCATTCTAATACCTGCTAACGCTGCAGGAGCCACACTAGAGAGCATCCCACCGGACCTGCAAATAATACATTCATGCTGTTGTAGTCATAAATATTGACAAAAATAATAAGCCTTTTTATGGCGTCTTAGATTGTTTTGCAGTTTTATATGATGCAAACAAACACCCAGAACATCATATTCACAGCTTGGCAGAGGTGCACCTATTCCCCTTTTACAGCTTAGTGGAGTTCTAAGTACCCTTCAAGTGCTCTTGTTGTCTTGAGGTAATGCTACCAAGAGGAAACCATTTTTAAAATGTCCCTGTCGGTGCATTCAAGGACAACAAAGATTTAAGATTTTGCTGCCAAAGAGTAACCTCATTACTGAAAGAAACAGCCATATTCACATCACCCTTTCCAGCCTACATGTTCATGTTTTTGAATCTCCAAAAATTAAGCTCATTGTGACAATG
Source organism: Epinephelus fuscoguttatus (assembly GCF_011397635.1). NCBI lineage: Eukaryota > Metazoa > Chordata > Actinopteri > Perciformes > Serranidae > Epinephelus > Epinephelus fuscoguttatus. The sequence continues at coordinate 22,238,188 of NC_064769.1, forward strand.
TTTTTCGGCAACTCGCTCTCCACTGTCTGATGTCAAAGAGACCTTAAATGTTAGTTTTCAAAATGGGTCCTGCTTATTTTATAAAACTTTAAAAACTTTGTAGAATGTGCTGATTATTTATCTTTGGCAAGTTTCAAGCTTGTCATTCCACAATGACATGACCCAAAACCCACAGCTGCCTGGAACGTTGGAAAATGTTGTTTAGGTGTTTCATCTATCAGCTGTCAAACAGAAAATTCAGAGAGTCGCTGCTTTTCTGTTTTTAATACCATGGTAAATTGAATATTTTGAGTTTGGGACTGTTGATAAAACCATGACTGTAAATAACTAATGGACGTCACCCATTGGTTTGTAGAAAATCCTCGTTTTGAAGCCTCAAATTTGGCATTTTGGCTGTCGCCATCTTGTTTTTTTGGAGTCAGAAGTGACCACTAATAAAACATAAGCATATACATACACCTACACCAACATTTACACTTAAACACATATATACCTGTAAGCATGCATACATATACACGGTTGCATACATACACACACTCAAACACACACAAGAAGGCCCAATCCCAATACCGCAACCCCCCCCCCCGGTTACTACCACTAGCCCTTGCCCACTACCCCTTGACCCTCGAAATGAAGCAACGAGGGGTAGGGGTTAAAATCTTTCCCTTGGAATTTGGTTACATTCACGCATACGTAACTATTTTAAACAGGAAGCTGTGAGCCATCTACATTTCCAACCGGCATCTACAATGGAGTCTCCAGTTCAGTTCATCCTACCAATCGCGTTTGCATCAGTCATCATGCTTCATTTGATCAACAACAGACGATAGGGGACTTCTGCTAGCTAGATAGCTAGCTAACCAGCTAACATTACGAGGCAGCATAGTTATACTAGCTGGCGTGTTATCGTAATGTGAAAAATCCGACAATTTTGCAGAACAGGACAGATGACAGACGCCAGATAGTGCTAGCTAGCTTGCTAGCTAACAAGCAACCAGACGATGGTAACGTTAGCTATGTATGAACTTTTTTCCCCGTCTCTTGCTTGGTGGTAGCCATTACGATGTCTACCCCTCGCTGGCAAGTCAACATCTGAAATCCCTCGCTCCAAAGGGCTAGTTTCATACCCACTACCCCTCGTTATGCCCCCTACCCCTACACGCAAAAAGGAATTGGGACACCCCTATCCCTCGCGGGAACGCACAAATGTAGGGGTAGGGCCAAGGGGTAGAGCTAAGGGGGGGTATTGGGATGGGCCCTAAGTCTATTAACTTGCAGGAGAGGCCAATCTGTAAAAGTACGTTTTCATACAAGGTTTAAAGACGTGAAGAGAGTCAGCTGATCTGATGCGCAGTGGTAGGCTGTTCCAAAGCTGAGGAGCAAGAACTGAAAATCACCCTTTGTCTTTAATCTGGACTCTGGAAGAGTTAGAGGACTCAGACTAGCAGACCTGAGGGGCCTGTTTGGATGATACAGTGTGAGAAGCTCAGTTATATGCTCCGGTGCCAGATCATTGAAAGCCTTGTTTGTGATTAAAAGAACTATGGGTTCAGAGACTGGAAGCCATAATAGGTGTTATGTGCGAGGATGGTCAAAAGTCTAACTGCTGAATTTTGAACGATTTGGAGCTGATGTATAGCTCGATTTTTTAGGCAGAGCATGTATGATTTTCTCTGTGTTATTGAAGGACAGAATTGACCTACATTTGGAGATAATCCTCAGCTGGTAAAAGCAAGACTGGACTAGATTCTTTACATGTTGCTCCAGGGTCAAATTACTGTCCAGAATAACACCCAGATTTTTTACACCTGAGTTTATGTTAGGTGTGAGGGCGCTGAATTTGTTTTGAGATATGTTCAGGGCCAATGATGAGGACTCCTGTCTTCTTAGAGTTGAATTTGAAGACGTTTTGGGGCATCCAGCTTTTTATGTCATACTGGCAACTATGAAGAGAAGAGAATTTACTGGTGTCAAAGGATTTAAAAGACAGGTAGAGCGGTGTGTCATCAGCGTAGCTATGGAAAGCGATGTTGTGATGACGTATCTGGAACTGCAGTTTTTGGCACTTCCCACTGGCCTGATTTTTCAGCCCTGAAGGCTGTTTCAGTAAACCAAGAAAAACGGATTTAAGGACAATTTAACATTAATCATGAATATATGATTTAGTGGCAGCCATATTCAGAACTAATGCTATGAAGAATGGTTAGCATCAATTCATTTTTTTAGCCATGCTAGTTGCATGGCTCTAGGGACGGTGATGTCAGTCAGTTGTTTCACCACTTTTGTCCAGACTGAAATATCTTTGCAATTATGGAATGGACTGGAATGAAATTCATACAGTTATTCATGGTCCACAGGAGGATCAGTCCTAATGACTTTACTGATTCTTGGATTTTCATCCAGCAGCTCCAGAAGGCAATAATTTTCATTTATAATATAAAGTGAAAATATCTCGAGAACAACTGGATGGATTAGCACAATATTGTGTACAGACATTCATGGCTCCCACACAATTTAACCTAATGACTTTGGTGATTTCATGAGAACCACTTCCAGTTAAGAAGCTGTCCCAAATTGTTCATCAGAATTGTCTGCCTCCGAGCTTATCAATTCCTGTTATTGATACCAGCATGTTTGTCAGACAGTTGCACATTGCGTAACAATCACATCAAACTCCTGCACCTACACTGTTGGAAACAATAAAAAGTCATGAAGGAGAGGAAGAAACAATCTGAAGCGTGACTTCATTTCATGAAGAAAAATGACAATAGTACTGCTTGTAATGTCTGCAAGATGATAATAAATTAAAATTAAATGAAAACTAAAGCTGTACAAATTTTCTAGCATTTCATCCATTTTAGATGATGCCAGACAGACTGAGTCACATGCCCTTTTTTCCACTCTGTTTCTACACTGTTAATACTCAGAGACAACAACAGTCGTGTTGATGCTGGAAACCTGTAGGCTTGCTTGTTTACTACAGAAAAATTCATTAGGAATCAATAAGGGAATTGATGAAGAATCAGATCAATAGAAAAAAGGAGAAGAAGATATACTTCATAAATCCCTGAGGTGAAATTCTATTTTTTCACTCTGTTTTCATATACACACAAGCCTGAAATACACACACATGCACAAATAGACCTATGCATGCATTGAATGGAGAGATGTCAGAGTTGGGGGTTTGGTGTCTTGCTCAAGGGTACCTCAGTAGTGCCCAGGAGGCAAAGTGGCACCTTTTTACCTACCAATCCACACTGGTACCACCACACTGGACCCTGTTTGGTCTGGACAGGGACTTGAACCGAACCCAACTCCCTATGGACTGATCTACTGCCGCTTATAAGCAGATTTGATAATGGCATTGGTATCAACAAATTTTATCGTTCCCATCCCTACCGCTGATGTTTCATCTAGTGCCATCATCACATCAAAATTAACCTAAAATTGCAAACAGTAATCTCTTGGGTTCAGCATAGGAATGGCGGACTCCGCCACTATCAATGAAAAATACTATTTATGGAAATAATTACAGAATATGAATATACTGAATGGCTATTAGTGAAAAAATGGCTGCCATAAATAGTATCAAAAATGAGGTCTGACACCATGACAATCTACACACACTACACTACACATTTACAGTGTAGCTGAAAAAGTACATTGGACAGAATCAAGGTACAGTGTGACCCAGTTCAGTCCCTCTTTCATCTGCTACCTCAACCATGACTCTTATCACCTGCTCCTGCAGATGCCGCACCAAGCTGTGCCCTTTTTTTCTCCATTACACATCAGCTATTTGTGCTTCTCCACTTTTATTCCCATTTCTTCCAATCTCTTCCACTTTCCCCTCTCCATCTCTCCTCATTTTACACCCACCTCTCCCTCTGCCATCAGCTCTCTAACCAGCCTCTCTTTTACCTTTCAGAAAATCAAACCACTGCTCCACCGCCAACCAGAGAGCGCAGGAATCTATTAAGCACCATAGTGGAAATATGTCACCTGGGAGTGGATGTTACGAGCGATTTAGTGTGGAGGAGAGGAGCAATGGGAAAGGGGAGGTGTACTGCAGTGCCAAGGTGAGACAAGGTGGGGATAGACATGGGTGTCACGTAGGGAGAAGGCCTTCCCTCTTCTCTTGCTCTTTACACACACACACACACACACACACACACACACACACACACACACACACACACACACACACACCATTAGTCTCAGAGGTGATTCTGGACCAGTAATGAGATTGGAGGACTGCCCTGTTAGAGTTATATCACCCTTAACAACACTGTAAATTCACCTGCTTACACTGCAGCGGACAGACATACATGACAGCTCGATTTTTTCAATTTCCTGAGGCTTGATTTTTCTTGTTGTTGTTTAGTACTGGATGGTAGAGGTGTATAGAGAGCCAGTAAATCAAAGTATTGATCCAAGTACTGTGTAGACAAGAAGAAAGGTTTGGAAACACCAAACGTTTTGAAAGAGATGTGTGTACTTAAAAGGTACAGGTTAAAATATCTCTGTTTCATTCTCTCTAGTGACACCTATGGCAATTAACAATAATTGAAATTATAGCTGCAACTTATAATTATTTTAATTGTTGATTAATCTATTGATTATTTTCTTGATTAATCAATAAGTTGTTTGGTCTATTAAATGTCATATGGTGAGAAATGTCGATGAGTGTTTCCCACAGCCCAAGATGGCATCTTCAAATGTCTTCTTTTGTCCACAACCCAAAGATATACAGTTTGCTGTCATAGAGGAGTAAAAAAAGAGAAAATATTCACATTTTAAGAGCTGGAATCAGAGACTTCAGACTTTTTTTCCTGTGAAAATTACTCACAGTGATAAATTGGTCATCAAATGAGATGGCAGTTAATTTAATAGTGTATAAATGACTGATTAATTGTTGCTCTACTTGCATGTGTAGTTTTGGATATCACTTATCAGAGATCCAAACAGATGTGTGACGTCAGTTTGTTTCGTTTTCTTGGACTTCGATTTGCACGTTTTTGAAGTTTCATCGTCTGCCGTCATTGTAACAATTTACTCTCAATGCTTGCCGAGACCAGAAAAAACAGTACATAAAAAACATTAAGTAAGCTGAAGAGTGAGTCTGTTGCGTTAGTTCCACTTTCCCTGTCTGACGGACCAACCCCTGCTGGGTGATGAGAAATGCGTCACTAATAACAATGCTATATTGTATTTTGTGCAGATAGCCAACCCTCGTTTACCTGATCATTAACTGTTTACAGACCAATGGGCGTGAGTTTGTTGGGACTGTTTAATGGTTTGGTGTTGGATTTTACCCACCGCTGCTGTGTTAGCTAGTGCTAACCAGGCAGTCATTGAACTGAGGAGCTGCGTGATGGCAGCAACAGAAAGTCTGCTGGCCTTTCCACTAGTACGCAGGATTAGGATCCATTGGGCAGGAATATAGAAGGAATCATAGAAGAGTGCACCTCTGCCTCTGGGTCATTAGCTATTTAAGGGGTGCTCATCTCGCAGGAGCAACGTGACATTGCCCTGGTTGCGGCGTTTGACTCCAGCCTGGGCAGCAGCAGACTCTGCTGTCTCATCATCTTCCCCCTTAGCGTCAGTATATTAATTTGATATGTGCAACCGTTTAACTGATAGCATAAAATTGGTCAAAATTCTTATTGTTGGTTGGCAGTTAAATGGTTAATATTAACATCCCCAGTCACTAACTGTGTGCCACATGTGGTTTTTCCCAGCAATGTCGCAACACAAACCCACTTTTATCAGTAGACCATAAGTTCAATCACTGTGTTACCTCATTCAGCTATAGCAGACATACTGTAACAGACATTTACTGTAAAACCTCAATTTAAAGCCGAGTCCTTTTTACTAGCCTGATGTGGCGACAAGTTTTGATGAAAAAGACCTTATCAATTAGTCTCAATTAAAGGCCTGGTTTGGCTGCCAAGCAGGTTGGAAGCAGGTTTTTTTTGTAGTGGTTTATAATACATAACGTAACGTAACGTAACGTAACGTAAAGCAACGTAACACAATGTAACATAACATGTAACCTAACTTGTAACATAACGTAACGTAACGTGATCATAATCATAATCACATAACATAATCAGTTATATTACTTTTATTCACAGTAGTATCTCTCTAGTATCTACAACAATGTTACTCTGTTATTCTCACTCTTCTGTTATTCTGTTATTCTGACATTGCTTAAGATCTGTTATTGTCATCTTAAGAGTTTAGGTCACTTCGACCTAAGAGTTTGGCAGGATGAGAGAGTGTCATAATGCGTGGAATTTGATAGTTGAGTTAGAGTCGACCACCGAATGTTACCTTATTAGGAAACAATGTCCCAACAGGAGATAGGAGGTGGGAGATCGAATTGACATATTAAGACGACACAAGCAGAGACTAGTCTGAGTCTCTCCGCTTCTCCTCTTCCCCTCTTCTCCTCATCAGATCATCTAACTCTATTGCTCCAACCTGCAGGTCAGATGTACTTTGTTCCAACCAGAGTTCCAAATATTGTACCATCATTAAATACATAATACATGCACTATTGAACTATATTAATTGGTCTGTCATTATTATTTGCCACCACATTTTTTTTTGTTTTAAAAAGAAGATCTTTGGATGTATAAAACCGGGTTGTTGGCTACCTCCAGTCCTCGATTACCCTGTAAGTTATTCATATTCTTTTAGTCCATAAGGGTCCTCAGGTCAAAAGAATCAAAAGGGTTTTTTCATAAAAATTAATCCAAGTTGTGAGCATTGTTTTAACAGGAAAAAGTGGTGTTGTGTCGTTATGCCAGTGGCCATAATGTTCGAGTGCTGTAACGTCTCTGATGCGCTGTCTGTCGGAGCTAGATCAAATGAATGACTCACACATGACACATAATCTGAGGGGACCCCTTCATTATTGACCTGATCAAACAAAATGGGGGCGCTAGAGAGCTAATTTCTTATCTAGGCCTAACCGCCATATCGATTTTTACTAAACTTGGTAGATATGTAGAACAGGACGCCTCAAGGTGACTGGAGAAATTTTACTCTAATTGGCAACTGGGTGGCGCTATAACAACAGAAAAATGCTTAAAAATGGCTAAAATGCAAGCGATCGCTGTGGCTCCCCCTGTGGCCCAGTGTTGGGTTTTTTTCTTCTAATTTTTGGTATGACTAAGTCATGGTATGGTATGCTGTACTCAATGGGTACGGACTAGTTTTAGTGATTTAAGCAAATAATAGCTCTGGCCATTGTTGAAATTTTACGGGTCAATTAAAAACTTCAAACATTAGTACTGCTGTAGATATTACTGACTTTATTATTTCTTTTCATATCAACAAACATTTGTGGTCATGAATTATGTGTTGATGGAGTTTAGAAATCTCATACATGAGGGTGTGTTGGCTGCCAACTTTGAGTCATAAAGTTTAATACCTAAAGCAGCTTGCAATTTAAATGGATAAAAAGTTAGTCTTTTGGTCATTTAGTTTTTAAATCATAATTGATTTATGGAGATTATTTCATCACAGCCTGACTGTAATAATTTCGGGGTCCATAGGGGAACAGGTGCTAACGTCACTCACCCAATATACTGCACTGTGAGTGAAAGCAATTAAATTTCATCATTTCCCCCTTTATAAGGTTTTCTAATGTGACACTGTAAAAGGAGCCATTTGCACTACATTTGTTATAAAAAATATTATATTTTGTTATTATGTACATATGTGTTTTTACTTTCTTACTTTTTTAATCTGAATTATTTCTTTTCAATCAGCTTCATGCAATAAGCAATAAGGTCCTACATTTACACACATTCTTTACAGTGACATGAAGCTAAGGGCCACAATTCAGACTTGAACCCAGGCTGTTTCTAAGGACTCGGCCTACTGTACATGGAGTGCACGCTCTAGGTGAGCTACCAGAGACCCATTTGCAGACAATTTTCTTCCTACGTTGGAACATTTTTTTGTATTCAACATTGGTATTTCACATGAAAGATTCCTGTCTGCTGCCATAACTTGAATTTAAACATCAGCTGCTGCAGGTAGTGGAGATACTGTGGAAAATCTCCCAGCTTCCTTTCTCCCTCCACACCTTCAACTCCTTGTGTTTTAATTACGCACCACTGTACTTGCTTATGGCATCATGCCTTCTACATTCTGTGCATCTCACATCTCAGTGATATTAAAAGTGTCTGCTTGAATCTGTTCTATAGAGTGCTTTAGGGGCGTGCAGTGCTGCAGCTAAAGCCAGCAGGGAGCACCAATAACAGCGGAGATTATCCTGTCAAATTACATTTCTTAACCATTTATGGAGTAAAACTGTGTTATATCCTCTGGTGTATGAGGCTCTGTCTGAAATGTGTAAAGTGGGACGCTGAACATTCACGCCAATTTAAGCCAGCAGCAGTAATTATGATGGATACATATATGTTATACATGTATTATATGTAATTGTGTTTCTGTGATGTGCCTTTCTTGTCCCATTAAGCCACTGAATATAAAAAGATTTTGTCTGGCAAGCCATGCATGTTTTGTGCATTGGTATGGATGCTAAAATAATTGCATATATTTGCACGTGAAACTGCATTTCACCAAGTGCTACATGTGTGAATTAACAGCCTCTGCTGTCAGGGAGCACGGTAGAGGAGGATGTCACTGTTTGACCTTAGAGCTGAAGGAGCTTTGCCCCGGCTCTTCTCTGCCTCACCGTTAGAAAGAGAGCCTGCTTTTGTTCAGGAGCGTGCAGATGACAGAGCTGACAGTGATAGCTGCCTTCGTAGAGCAAAGGGCCATCTCATCACTGTCAACACCATGCGGAGCTGCGGTAGGAAGTACTCACAGTGCCGCGGAAGCAATTCACTGCACACACTGGAGAGGAAATCTCTTTGTATGCAGCTGAAATCAAGTGTCGAGAATAGTGGCATGCAGAAACTTAAATAATAATTATCAGTTCACTTTTGGTGAGATGATTGGTGCAAATTAATCCTACTGGTTTTAGGGGAACAGCTCATTTAAATCATTTGTTGCATAATGTGTCCGATGTGGAGGCCAGAGGGGAAGAAGATGAGTGCTGAACACACGAACAAGAGAAAGAACATAAGGAGAAATGGGCTGAGAGAGGGTGCAGGGTGACATCTGAGCTTTGCCATTCCCTGTGTAGTGTCATATCCTCATGATAGTATCATTCACCTCATCATTAAGACCTTTAATCCTCCACATCATCGACAGCATTCTACGGCTCATTTATATCGCTGTTGCCTGAATGTCACAGCGGCGTGGGTGGACGACACAACCGCGGGGATTCCCGTTAACCGGGGAGAATGACAATTACCATCCAGCCACCTTTGCCCAGAAGAGAAGAGAACGGACATGGAGTGATGGCGGATGAGTCACCAAGAGAGGAACCGCTGTGTGGCCCTCTAATGAAGCTCATGTCCACTGGTGATAAATAATGAGGGCTGTCCTACTGTAAGTCTCGGGGAGGTGGGAAGGAAGTGGAGGTAGGCATGGCGTGTGACGCAGGTTCACTTTTTAGACACGGTGTACACATGTGCACACCGGACATAGACGCCCCCTTTGTCGGGAAGTTATAATCTCCATTTCTCTTTGTCTAACATCTTATTTCATTAGTCTGTTTCATTTCCCCGCGGCCCTCTCCACCTCTGTCTATTAAATTCGTGTTTCCCATCTGCCCACTTACTGTCCTCTATTTTGAAGTCTCTGTTCTCTCCTTTCTGTATTTCTCCTTGGGCTCATTTAGGGTCAGCCTTCTTTTTCCAACACTCTGCCAAATGCTCTGTCTAGGTCATTCTCAGCATTAGTATTCACAACAACAGTCATTTGCCTCAGTGGGTCTCCTTCCAGTCCTGGAGAGTGTCTGGTTTCAGCACCATGGAGAGCACCGTAGACTTTCACTCCCACTTGAGAGGATTTTTACAACCGTATTCTTGTAGTTTTGGTGATCGTTCCTTTGAGTGTTGAGAACATTTCAGTCACTGGTGACACAGCAGACTTGCTAGAAAGGCTTCTAGCAAGTCTGGTGTTATCATCACGTGAGGAAACCACGTGAGGATTGGCATTCTTGGCCTACTTCCAGCATATTTATGTGTGCACATTAAGCAAAAACTGGAAATGGCTGTGTCCTCTGTTCACCTAGCATGTTCTTATTATCTATACTTTGGGTATGTACAAAGTCTGGCAAGCGAGCCTTTATGTATGCAGCTCCTTACATGTGGAATCTTCTGCAGAAGTTGCACTCATTGGTTCCTCTCAGCCGTTTTAAAGCACTGTTGCGCGATTTTTGTACGCAGTCATCTATATGCCGATGTCAGGGTGTAAAGTAAAGATATCAGACAGTTTAAAAACAGGTACAAAGACAAAGTATGGAAATGATTAGAGGTACCTGTACCTGTTACCTGTATTCTTTGTTCGTATTTTCGTATTTGTTTCATACACGTCGTAAAACTAGGAGCAAATCACCGCACTCACAACCAAAATATGCCAAGGTGCCAGAAAACCATGTGTCAAACTTGTGTAGAAAAGAGCATCTGCACACTTGGATCAATGCAAGTATCTTTAATGAACCAAGCTTTCGGTCAGAGGACCTTCAGCAAGGTAACAATCCAATTTCATACACGCGGTAAAATTGTTAGTAGTAGTATTAAGAAGTACAGTAGTGTAAATGTGTGGTTGATCGATGGTGAGGAGAGTGTATTTATGTAACAGTCTGCTTAGCATTATATTCTATTATTATTATTATTATTATTGTTTATTTGTACTTTTTTTTACATGTTCGAAATAAATAAATAAATAAATTAAATCAAAATAATTTAGCTAGTCTTTGTGATCATTTTAAGTTGCCTTTTATTTGCATTTTTATGGTTTACTTATAGCATATATTAACACACTATTTGGCTTTTCTTTGTAGTTATGGCATTTTGTATTTTATATTGCTTGTTTTACAGCTGTATATTTTTTATTTCATTATATTTTATTTTGTTTTGAAAAAATATATTTTTTATCTCAAGAGTTTTTTTTCTGGTTAAATAAAGGTTAAATTAAATAAAAATAAAAAAAAAATTACCAGCACCACACCTGCCCTCCAGTTGGAGATTATATGTAATGCTTTAAACAGTATCTCTCTAATAAATAAACATAAAGAAGTCTGTCAATAGGTGCTATCATATAGTATGTAGTTGTCAAAGAACAAATGACAAGGGTGAATGGAGCTCTACAAAGGTCAAATGATCTGTGACCCCAATTGCTCAAGCATCAGTCCAAAGAAATTGCTAAATGATTGAAGGAGTCAGTGGAAAAGAATTATTGGCATCTGCCAAATAAACTCCTTCTACAAAGACGAACAGCAGTCACATGATAAAGGTTAAGCCAGGTGATGTTTTACAATTTTCTTGAGAGCCCTTTTTTATGCTTTTTTAAAAAGTAATGTAATTTGGGTGGGTTTGTAGCTGAGTGCCAACGACAGGGTGAAAAAGCCAGGCAGTACTGAGAGACAGCCTAAAAAACATGTTGGATTTGGTCTTTTCATGGGATTTGTTAAAAAAAAGAAAAGAAAAGAAAAGAAAAGAAAAGAAAAGAAAAGAAAGAAAAATGTACTGTATATTGTTTCTAGCCTTATCTTTTCCTTTAAAGGGAAACTACGCCCATTTTCAAAATTCTTTCATGTTATTCTTACGGTCTAATCCAGTCCAAAAATATAAATAAACATCACCAACTCATTCCCAACTCCAAAAACAAGAGCGTTAAAACTAAAATTTGTGATGTCATCAAAGATATATCTGGAACTTCTGTACCTGCAAAAAGCGTGGCGCACTGTCTTTTGCTTTGTTTAAGCCTGCCCTGATCAGACTGAGCGCTTTTTGCAGTTGGCCACATGTCTTTTTTTAAAGCGTTGCTAGGCAACCACTAAATCAGCTGTCCTTAGCTTAACCACTGTTTTGCTGTGAAGTAAACACACAGATCTGTACTTTAAAATCTGCTTTGAGGGTGAGAGGCTGTTCCCAAATTGGTCACAGAGATCTGTGTGGGCACATGAGAACCTCAAAAAGAGAAGACATCACAGGGATTACCACCAGTTGGTGGCTTCACCTGGATGATGGTCGGTTCAAGGCCTATGTTAGGATGAGTCAGGAACAGTTTGACAATCTGCTGTTAATCATCAGGCCTAATTACAATTGGTAAAAGTTAAAAAGTAGTTGAGGCCACAATATGTTCAGAGATGTCTTGCAGCTTGCCATTGGTGACCTTGAAAGTGAGCTAATGTTAGCTTAATGCGAACCATGTATGGTACTTCTTGTTGTCATCACCACTATGGGAGGGCCAACTCTCAGTTGATCTGATTGGACGACGGGAAATAATTATGCTGGCTGCCTTTTTTATCTTGAGACATTCAGAGCTAAGAGCTGAGGCATTGCTGAGCGACTCAAAGCGAGGTGCTCAGCAACACAAAAGCAGTGAGCCAAACGCTTCACTCTCATTGAAAGAATTACAAAAAGCCGCCTCAGGCTGCTACAACATGCTCAGTCAGATCGGGGCCCAGTAGAATAAAGTTCACTTGGGTATAATAGAAGAAAACAAACATTCTGTGGGAACACAAAGTCAGGCTTCTGGTAATTGTCTATGGAGCAGCTCCAGACTTCTCCAGACTTTATACTTGAGGACAAGTTTGAGACTTACTTCTCTGGTTCCTGGCTTTAAGGGAGAGTAGCTCATGTATGCAAATATTAATTGAACTTTTCTAGGCCATGGAAATAACACTGGATTTTGTAATTTAGGGTGGCGTTCCCCTTAAAAACTAACAAAGCGGAATATAAGGGATTCAGTATTTAGTTCAGTCAGGAACACTCAAGTCAAAGAAAACATTTTTACCATTGCAGTATACATTTGGCAGTATGGCTCTGTTCTGGGGCCTCTCTGCCTTTCCTCAGGCCTACACAGAAAGCCTCTTCCATGTGGAAAGCCATAAGGCAGAGAGAGCACACTTGTCTGCCCTTCCATGTGCAAATGAGGAAAGCCACAGAGGCCAATCTCCCTGCCCTTCCATGTGCCTACAGGGAAAGCCTAAGGCAGGAAGAGCAGCAGCAAAGACCCCCAGGAACAGAACAGAGCAGCATCAATGACAAACAGGAATGACACTGATAACTCAGACACAGCATGAAAAGGAGGAGCTGGGGTGGAGGCAGGTTGCAAAGCGGCCTGCAGAGGAAGCAGCAACAGTAGGCAGGCCAGAGCAGTTTAAATAGGGGCATCCTGAATGAGATTCATCAGTTGGGTGCATAGAAAGGAATAATGTGATCTATCAGCTGACTCCCTTCCATCAATCAGCTGCTCCATCAGTTGATTGGGCTGATGATCAGTTGATGTAACTGGGATGTGAGCTTGACATCGCGTCCTGCCTGAACTAATGCTAAACTGACTTCCAAACAAACATGATCCACCCTCGTTCGAGTGTGATTTAGCTACTTTTCTGTTTAGTATTTACATTATTTTGTCTACCCCCTGCCCACAGTAGTATCAAACACTTCTGAACCAAATAAACAGCTCACCTCCTCTGCCTGATGGCAAACATGAAATAATGCTAAAATGACAATGTCATTTTAAATTGAACAATTTGTCAAAAGCCGCATTAACATAATTCCCGACATTACTTATTTAGACAGACCAAACAGCTCATTTGAGCTGCTGCTGGCAGCTTGTCTGCTCTGTTTAAGTACGAGGTGCTGACATCAAGCACAAACCCGGGTGCATGCTACAGTCCCAGCCCCTCGATAGGGATCTGCTTGTATGGCAGCTTATTCCATGCACAGCCTGCCCGCCTGCCTGTGAAAGCGCTCATGGTTCTTTATCAGCTACAGTGGGAGCGTGTGCCACAGTAATTGTATTCACACAGGCTTCTTAGGACGAGATTGATGTGGTGGCTAGTCCATGTATGCAAAGGGGAGAATGAATGTCTCTTGGCTGACCTTGTTTGTTAGTTTATTTGCCACTAGCTCTGTTGGCTCTGGAGAGAGGGCGGAGGAGCAGTGAAAACAGAATCGCTGCACCTGGAAATAATGTGGTTGATTTTTTTTTTTTTTTTTTGCTACGCTCATTGTGTGGAGTAGCAATATATCAGAGTTAGGTCAAGAATAGTCATCGGCACATTTTAGTATTCTAGGTCTTTACAAGGACACGTCCTGACAAGAGCACGGCATGCTGCAAGGTGAAAACACCACCAAAAATCTGACGTAATTTTGACTTGAAAGATCTACATGTTTTTTTAATTGTTAATTAATATAATATTGTGATATGTCGTGGTATAATCTAAAGTGAGACTTGAGACCCCTCAGCCCTGGCTAAACCTGACACACATACACATAAATACATGCACTCAACCTACTTTCTCTCTCCGCCCACGGATTGCACTATCCATCATCTGCCCATGAAAATCTCTCCTCCTCCACCAGCACACTTCATTTCTGTGCCTCGCTTTCTGTCACTTTACTGCTGCCATCCATCTCATCTTGGCCCTCCCCACTCTGTCAGGTGAGCAGGGTCCTCACTTACACACAAATATGCAGTAGCTTCTTGATTAGCCCTCATCCAATAGAGACACTGATACTTGGCAAATTAACCAATACACTGATAGAGACGTCGACCTTTTCTTCTGTCCGTTCTAATATTCCCTCACATAAAGTAATGCTGGCGGTGGAACAATATTTCCTTCTGTCTTTTTTTAACCCTCGTTTGCCCTCCAAGCTGCGTTCCTCTCTGCTTTCTTCCCATCACTGTCTTTCTTCTCCCTCATCTTCTGACAGCTCGCCTACCTCAAGAGGTTTACTGAAAAAGTCCTTGATGTTATTACAGAGTAAGATATAAAGATTGTGAAACAAAAGTGCTACACAGCACCGCAGGACAGATTGATGCACAAATCAGTGGCCTATTTGCTTTAAGGGTTAGAACAGCTTCTGAGTTTTTCCTTGATATATGAAAGCAGTGACAGTGGTAATGGAGGTGCCAGCTGAGCTATTATTTACATGTCCGTATCTGTGCTTTAGCAGCTTAGTAGTTATTCTTTAAACATGACAAAGAGTCTTCAGCCATGCCAGCAGCTGTGTGAGGCTGTACTGAGGCACAGCGGTGTCAGCATGTCAGCATGCTTACAGTGGCTATACTAACACGGTGATGTTAAGCAGGGCTCTATTTCAGAAAGCAGGCTCAACAAACTCTGAGCCTAATTCTGATCTCAGGCTGGGAAATGCTACGTTTTTTGGTTCCAGAACAGCTGATCAGAATTAGCTCAATCAACTCTAAGTATGTTCAGTCTGAGGGAAGCGCATTCACAGTGAGCACCAAAAGCCATCATCAGTGGAGTGCAGATGACATGATTTTCAATGGTAGAAAGCAGAATTAAAAGGTGTAAAATTTGCTCCAATGATAATACAAATCCACGATATGTAATATTTGACATACCTTGGTGGAACAGATTGTTAAGATAAAGACTGTGAGGTGAAACGGTATCTTGCATATAGACACTCCTCCGGGAACGATAAGACATCCAAACAGGGTCTAATCAGCCCCTGAATAAATTGTGCCTCAACGTCCATGACTTTATTCACAAAAAGGACACGCCACGTCTCTCTTTCCTGCTACACCCTCAGCAGATGATCAGCCTCAGGCTTACATGAAGCAAACCTTCCAGCCAGCAGGTTAGCTTCAAGGAGTATGTTGCCATAGGAACTGACTCAGGGTTGAGCTGAACTGGTTTTGTGAAACGGAAAACTCAGAGTTTCCCTCATCTCAGGCACACCATACTTAGAGTTTTCACTAATTCCACTTTCTGAAATAGGGCCTAGGTGTAATGCTAAGTAGCCAGGGGCAAACTGGCAAATTTGTACTAACACAATAATTTTATCCATTAATGAATTATTAATTCAAAATATACATGTTAATTTGTATTGTTTGTATTAATCTATTATGTAAAACAAAACTGATTTTCCAGGGTTTTCCTTCCAGTGTCTGTGTACAGACAGCAAAATTCAAAGTCATGTAACGATCACCTGACAACTAATTTGACTTAATAGCATGTTTTTCATAATTATTTCAAATCTAGCAAAACAGTCAGCAGTGTTTAGACAAAGAACTAGAACCAGTACTTTTTCCATAGATGGCAGCACATTACAGTATATCCACACTGCATATTCACACAAAACACACTGAGTAAGTATTTAACAAATCATTTTTATTGCTGGGCTGGCTATCGCCCATGCCTCATCAGGGGTAACATTAGTGAACACAGTGCCCGCAAGTGCCTGGTCACCCATAGGGAGCCAATTAGTCGCCAGCAGGGCAGGTTCTAAGAATAACTGCGGTCAAGCCAGCCATCTCCTGCACCTCTGTGGTTAAATTGGCTGATGCCACAACTGTAGTGCAACCATGACAGCTATGGTAAATGCATTCATACAGCCCAGATGGAGTTGACAGGGACAGCTAGAGATGGTTTTGTTGAATGTAATGGAGGAATACATGTGTGACTAGGACCAGTTTTTCAAGTAAGTTGTTACCAAGGGTATAAAAAGAATGGCTCTCACAAGACCGGTCCTGGTCCCAGTGGCCAGTCAACACCTCGCATTAGCACTAAACATAAATTGCAGCTAAAGGTGATGGGAATGTCATCAGTTCTGTAGATATTTACACATGTAACAAAGTATTGGATGAACAATTTCTTTAACCTAATGATGGTGCTGGGTGAAAAAGTGAAAACTCACCAAAGTCAATAGGATACATCATCTGGAGATCATGACTTTTGTTTCAATCCATAAAGCAGATGTTGAGCTAATTTACTGGATCAGTAAAAATGTTGACCTGCGGGCAATGTTGCATGAAAAGTCACAGGATTACCAAAGTTGTTAGGATTCATTCTCTGAGGACTTTGAATACCTTGCTACATCAGATCTCAAACAGCCCAATCAACTGATGGATCAGCTGATTGATCATGTGATTCCTTTCTATGCACCCAATTGGTAAATCTCATTCAGGGCGCCCTATCTAAACTGCTCTGGCCTGCCTACTGTTGCTGCCTCCTCTGCAAGCAGCTTTGCAACCCACCTCCACCCCAGCTCCTCCTTTTGATGTTGTGTCTGACTTATCAATGTCATTTCTGTTTGTCATTGATGCTGCTCTGTTCTATTCCTGGGGGGGTCTTTGCTGCTGCTCTCCCTGCCTTAGGCTTTCCATGTAGGTGCATGGAAGGGCAGAGAGGTTTGTTCTCTCTGCCTCAGGCTTTCCTAATTTGCATGTGGAAGGGCAGAGAGGTATGCTCTCTCTGCCTTAGGCTTTCCAGATAGGCCCATGGAAGAGGTTTTGCGGAGGCCTAGGAAAAGCAGAGAGGCCCTAGAACAGGACCATACCACCAAATGTAACACCCAGAGAGTCTCTGACTTTACGAGTCAAAAAGGGACAGGAGCAGATAAGAAAACACACAATATTACATGTAAAAATCGGGGCTGCCCACTAAGTCTGAATCATTAGTTTGAATCATCAGTTAGAGACTCCTCAGTTGACTTAGATTCTTCAAGTCGAGATCTTTTTTTGTTTGTTTTGTTTTGTCAGTCATTGTTCAGTGTACTTCTAGGGACGTTTTGGTCTTCAAATGTAGCTGCAGAGTGAATGCTCCTGGCTTTCATGCAGCTCTCCAGTACAGGCAGCTGTGGACCCAGACCCAGAGTGAGTCTGAGTGAAGCAGAGGCAGCTGCCCCAGAGGAAGTCAGGTTCTGAGATAACGTTATCTTCTGCGCTCTGCTTACAAGTAAGTACATTCTCAGCTCATAGCAACTTAATACAATTCAGTCTCTGGTTTTTGTTCGACATCTAGAGTAAGCAAAAAATGTTCCTGCACATTTTCGATCCATCGTTAGCATAATTAGCATGTATTAGTTTGGAGGGCTACCTCCATGGGGGAAAAAAAACCCAACAACAAATAGTTGAATATTTGTATTGAACAGTCAAATCTGACACAATTTACATAACAGATGGGGAAAAACTGTGTTAGGGGAGTGTATATTTATTTTGTAACACTGGGTGGTACTTGGACTGTAAATAAACTGGGTTTATTACTTGTTTATTTAGTTGGGTGATAAATACACTGGGGATAGTTGCATAATAGTTGTAAATAAATTTGGGGATTTGTTGAAATAATATATGTGTTAAAGGAAGAAATGTATGTAATGTATGTAATGTAAGGGGTAGGGACATTTCCGTTTTACTTCTCCCTACTCTTTGATTTTTGATTTCTTGATTTTGATTCGATATAAGTCTTTCATTGCCTACAGGTTTAGCAAAAACACACTCACAGGTGATAATGTTACTATGACAACAGGAGATCACACAGCATAACTGTAATTAGGTTTGGGTATCTAGCCTTCTTGTCAATGAGGTAACAACAGTCAGTAATTTGAGCTACCAGCCAATGAAATTAGGAGATCATAGTTAACAGAAAAAGATGCCTTTTTAGCTTGGATTTTAAACTATTAACAGAGCTGGTCTCCCAAATGTGGGATTATTCGATGTAAGTGGAGCTCAATGGGCAAAGGCTCGACCACCAGAAGAGTTCTTATTAAATGGAGGAATGGTTAAGTGACTGGCATCAAGGGAACCAAAGGAGTGTGATGGATTATATGGGGAAATAGGGCTGTAGATATATGAGGGAGCCAGTCTATAACCTCATAATAGCAATGATGGAAAAGTCAGAGAGTTGTCAAAGCCATTAGGATTCATCCTCGGGAGACCATGAATGTCTATAAAAGCTCTCATGGCAATCCGCCCAATTGTTTCTGAGATATTTCAGTCCGAACCAAAGTGGTGGACTGACCACAAGCATGGCTAAAAAAGGTGTATACTAATGATAGAAGTGAACACCCCACTAATATGAAAAGATAAACTTACCTCCTTTGTTAGATATCAGATATGTGAACCAAACTGAGGTCTGGTGTTTGTAATAAATGTAAAACAAGACAGGAGGAAGATCCAAGAGCCAGAAAAACAATATTGGCGCAGAAAGCTTAACAATCCTACTACCAGTTAAATGACATTTTCAGCAGAATGGACAAGCTATGTTATTAGAAAAAATACTGATGTGACATTTAGCAACAATCAATAGTTAAATGTCTTCATATTCTGTCTTGTAACAGACAATGTTAACAAAAAAGGTTATGAACTACAATGAAGCTTTGTGCAACCGCCCTCTCTAATGGTCATGAGACTTAATTAAGCGGTCAAATATAGCAAATGAGATTATAATGCCCTATCAAAGTTCATTACCATTGGGAAGCATCATTCTTTAATGCGTGTTCGACCCTCTAAATCACCCGCCTTAAATTAAACAGTATATTTAAAGAAACAAGAATTTTAAAAGAGTTCAGCGTTATTAACATCCCCTTGGGTCGGTATCAAAGTTTAATATCATCCCACTTAAAGCCTTTCCAAGAGTCTTAATCCACTCTTAAGCTTTACTACCCCCCACAATACTATCTACACACACATTCAGCACCGGCATCCCCATCCAATCCTAAAAATTCCTCAAAGTCTCCAAAAATAGGGCACGCTTCATGCTTTTGTTTCCATTTGCCTTTACGTGAACAGATTAAATATGTGGACTGCCCAAGAGGTACAATCCAGTTTTTCACTGTCAGATGGGACTGATTAAGTGTTAGATAAAAGGACTGATAGTATGTGACAGTGACTTGTGTGGGGACTGTACAAGTTTGATAAAGCCAAAGCAGAGCTGGATTTTGTCACGACAGTTCCTGAAAAGAGACAGCTATGCCTGCTGCTCTGCGAGACTGCAGTGTTGAAGCAGTGGTTCTCTGAGCGTATGCTAATGCTAGCATGCTAACACGCTCAAAGAAGACGTCGGAACATTTCCACCCTTGTTTGCATCGACCAAACTAGATATTTTTGATGAGATGTCGGGAAATTTCCAGCCCTGTTTGTGGCGACCAAACCAGGTATCTAAAGCAAGACGCTGAGACATTTCCAGCCATGTTTGTGCCGATCATACTGGATATTTTTTTAACAGACATTGGGATATTCCAAGCTGTATTTGTGGTGACCAACTGTGTATTTTTTAACCAGACAGTGGGGCATTTCCAGCTATATTAATAGTACTTTTAAGGAGAGGTTGGGACATTGCTAGCTATGTTTCTGTCAATCATTCTGGATATTTTTTAATTAGACTTTGGGGCATTTTTAGCTATGTTTGTGATGACCATGTATATTTCAACCAGATGTTGAGACATTTCCAGCCACGTTTGTGTCAATCAAACTGGAGATTTTTTAACCAGATGTTGGGGCATTCCCAGCTAGATTCATAGTATTTTTAAGGAGAGGTTGGGACATTTTCAGCCCTATTTATGGTGACCAAAATGGGTACTGTAAGCTAAAACGTGATTTTTTGCTAACTCTAACCAAGTGGTTTTTGTGCCTAACCCTAACCACACATTAACCACAATGCTGTCAGAACATAACATTTAAATTAAAATGTAAAGAAATGTGAAGTTTCAATGTATTTGCTACATATGAAATGTACAGATTTAACATATCCATGATTTGCAGAACCGTATAATGCTAAGATATATTCTGGTGAATAAATGTTAGATGTTAAATGTTGTTTAATATAGGAGTTAGTTCATTCAGATAAGCAGTAGGTGGCGCTAACTCTCCAGTCAGGTGTCATTATACTATTTAGGAAGAAGAGGGCGCAACAAGATGACTTAAATAGATGCAGATGTATTGGAAAGAATCACTTGAGACTTGAGAAAAGAAGATCCTGCACACTGCTCTGGCTCAGCATCAGAATTTGTTATACTAATGTTTTGGTCCCTCTGGACCGTACAGCATACAACACTGACCTTTAATACATAGTGCTCCGCCCATTTTGTGTGAACAGGTGGGGGTTAATTAATCTCTGGTGGGTGTGTATCTAAATAACTGACAATGACATGTGTACCATCTGTCATGTTATATTCCACGTATAAAGAAGAAAAATGAAGTGTCTAATTGGTCATATTTTTTTTTTCTTTGCATGTGGAATATAATGTGACAGATGGTACACATGTAGAGGTCAATTATCAAGAGACACATCCACAGGAGATTATTTCTCCCACACCTGTTCACACAAAATGGGCGGAGCACTATCTGTTTCAGATTAACGTTGTTAAAAATTGTGTAAAATACGTAAAATGACTGAAGTCCACAGGGACCGAAACATTAATATAGCAAATTAATTGGGATGCTGAGAAAAAGCAGTGTGTAGGATCTTGTTTTCTCAAGACGCAGGGGAGAAAATGTAAAAAACATGATGTAAATTTGGCATTTATGTTTGTTGCGGGTATTTATTTAAGTAAGGTTATCGAAGATACAAATAGTTTGTCTTCTGTTATGACAGTCCAGAGGTGAATGTAGTGCCTTGGCTAAAAACCCTAGCATATGGGGAAAATGGTAATTTTTATCGGTGGGTCAACTGCACATTCAGTTAAATTACACCTCACATATCAAATGACATACTGTATGTTAATGTGGTTTTATTGTTCATTAGAACAGGATGAATTTTCATTCCTAAACTGAACCAGTATTTGAGAAAATTCTGATTCAGAGTGTAAACTCAGTCCCCTCAGAGTGGCTCTCAGGCCACTTGACTGGCTGCTGTTGTAACCCTTGCAGACTCACATTGATCTGCTTTGCAATCAATCAAATGGTGAGTTCTTGTCAGGGTCAGAGGAGACACTAATATGTTGGGCAGATATGGATTTATGGCTGCATGTTTCTCTCTTGTCCTCCCCTTTTCGCTGCCTTTCATCCGTTGTGTCGCTCCTTCCCTCACCACTTTGCAGCATATTGTAGCACAGCGGTACCCCACCGTGTTTCCTGGTGGCACACACGTAGCTGCACTCCTTTTATAGAATGATAAACATGACTTGCTCCTTTCATTCATCCCTGTGTCTCTTTCTTTGCTGTACTTCCTCTGCACACTGTCCCAGCTCTGCTCTCTTTCCTTTTTTGGATCCCTGCTGTCCATTCATGCCTCCATTCATCCCTCTTCTTTCCATCATCTTCTTCCCCTCCTTTTTTTTATGGCTTGTGCAGGGAGCTCCAATGTCCTGTACTTGCTCCATTCATTCACTCCTGCATCTCTGGTGCTCATCTACAGTCCGTCCACACACGTTCCCTCAGTCTCGTCAGAGCTGCCTGGAATTATTTACTGCTTAATGGCCTACAGCAGCTCACACCAGCCCAACGGTGCTTTGCTTTATTTATTGATTTTCATTCCTTTTGTCTTTGTGTGTGTGTGTGTGTGTGTGTGTGTGTGTGTGTCTGCAGGAGAAGCACATTTTAAAAGATATAAAGCTCAAGGACATCCTGCACATTCGAGCTGCTGGTGAAATGACCTGTGGACTGAGAGATTGACTGATTTGATGTTTGAAGGCTAATCGACCGTTACTGGGCGATTTGTCTGCTACCTGTGCTTCTGTCTGTTTATATGATGTGTACATGTGCCCATATGTGCATGTCTGTGTGGGCGCGTACACTGCAGCGACCAACACTCACTGTCTTCTATCACTGACTAGTAATTAATTAACTCTCTGAACAGTGTGAGTTAACACGTTTTCTATACTGCTGGGACTTTTGCCAACATTGATTTATTTAAATAAAGGGAAGAAAAACAAAGCTGTATGGCACAGCATTAAAGAATTAAAACATTTGCATACAGTATTTGTTTCTAATTAAATACTATATGATTAATATAATCTAGTTTCATACATATACTGTGTACTCAGAATGGGTTTCTGGCTTGCAGTGTTGTTGCTGATGGTATTTAGGTCCCAGTTTCCACATTTCTGTGTCACAGTCTGTTCTACATGACACAAAATAGAAGTGTGCTCAACAAAACTGTATATATTGTGCTCGATTGTTACAAGATCTTGAAGCACTTGTTAACACCTGGTTTCCACTTACGTATGTGAGTGAATATATAGATGATGCCTCTAGTGTCCAACGCAAGGAAGTGCAATTCTTTGCGGATGGATAGAATCCTGATAGGAACTACCTGTAACCATGAGAGAGGCTGTTTTTGCCATCCAGTAGTTTGAAATATGCGCTTGGAACATTATCGGGGGGCGGCACGGTAGTGTGGTGGTTAGCACTCTCGCCTCACAGCAAGAGGGTTGCCGGTTCGATCCTGGGCGTGGGAGCCCTTCTGTGCGGAGTTTGCATGTTCTCCCCGTGTCAGTGTGGGTTCTCTCCAGGCACTCCGGCTTCCTCCCACAGTCCAAAGACATGCAGATTGGGGACTAGGTTAATTGATAACTCTAAATTGTCCGTAGGTGTGAATGTGAGCGTGAATGGTTGTCTGTCTCTATGTGTCAGCCCTGTGATAGTAGGGTGCCCTATCAGCTGCCCTCTTGAATGATGAAAACGAGCGGATGTGTCCTCTTGGCTGCCCTCTTGTCCCCATGTCATGCAGTAGGTGCCCTTCTTTCCTTTTCGCCCCTGCCCTTCAAACATCCTGAGTCCGTCACTGTCATGGAGATTCCCAGAGGAATAAATGGCTTTCCAGTTGCCTCGTCTCTGTAGACATACGTAAGTGGAAATGAGGTATAAATCATAAAGTCTCCACCACACCCAGCTCCCTGCCTATACTTCAGCTAAGGCTTGAGGATGCTCCCAGGAAGTTATGAAAACTCCTGTCATTGGCACTTTTTCCTTCAAATGATGCAGTGCTAAACAGACATTTGGTAGAGAATTAAGGACTTTTCACCCTTATGATTTTTTTCAATTTACTTAATATTTCCTGTATTTGTTTTGGTATTTAAAAAGGTCCAGAGTTTAAGATTTAGGGAGATATAGTGGCAGAAATCAAATATAATATAGTAAGTGTGTTTTCTTTGGGGTATAATCACCTGAAAGTAAGAATTGTCATGTTTTTTTCGTACCTTAGAATTATCTGTTTATACCTACATGAAGAGTGGGTCCCCATTCAAGGAGTCCGCCATGTTGAAAGACCATGTTTCTACAGTAGCACACAATTGACAAACCAAACACTGACTCTAGATAGGGCCATTTGCTTTTTTGCGTCTGCCCATGAGACTGCTTTATTCAGTGCTTTTACCAATTTAAATCATGGACTACATTTGTTTTGGAGAGGAAGAGACCTCTGCGGATAATTCGGCTCCTGGTTAAAATCTCCTGAACAATGAACACTGAAGGAATCCTAACTGGGAGTTCACGCTTGGCACATGAGAAAAGTTTCACCTGGTTTCAATCTGCACTCCTCACCGCTAGATGCCACTAAATCCTACACACTGCTCCTTTAATTCATTGTGTTCTTTTATGTTGATCCTATGGTAACACCTAAAGACTTACTGAAAAGCCAAGTTCCTGGATGCATCAGTGATGACCTCAATGACATTACCATTTCAAACCTTTGCTCTCAGTCTAACAAAGTATTGATCACAGACTGTTTAATTTAAATAATTTAAGAAGCCTGCAGAAGTCAAACTATTTCTCAAGAAAAAAAGGGGGAATAGTCATTTTTAAAAACATATTTTGAAGTGTTTTCCTTCTTTTCTATTCCAGTGATAATCCCACAGCCTCTGAGATGTATTGTCTAATTAATTGGAGAGGTTACAAACCCCTGAGATACTCTTACAGAGATGAAATAGCGACAGAGCGATACCTTCTTGAATAACAACTGAGGTATTTGCAATTCCTTTGATTAAGTATTTTTTTTCATAGAAGTCGAGTGAGATCATCAGATGCTGTTTTGGAAGTCATTTCAAGTCTTCCAACCACAACTGCATGAGAAGATAAATACAAAATGGGAGCAATGTTTGATCCATGTCTCTCACAGGAGTGCTAATCAGTAGCTGGAAGGTAACTCTGCTCTACAGATAGTCGGAGCTGCCCTTTATGATCTGTCAGTCTCCCGCACTCTTTTGAATACTGATAACTCAACAGCAGAAAACACATCCCAGTCTGAAGCTGTTGTTATCATGCCATTTGATGTGATGCTCACATGGGGAGAGCACTGCAGCGCCTCAACCTCACTGCTCCCCCTGTCCTTGGCTGTGGATGGGAACCATCTCGACACGTGTGTGTGTGTTTGTGACAGAGAGGGGGGACCCTTTTACCAAAAATGACCGTTTACATAACATGAGGCGATAACTATATATGGGTACACAGATAATGCTCCAAAAATGGATGAGAGGAAAGGCAGAGGTTCCTACACGGATGGCACCAGTGTCCCTTGCACAGTGCCTCCACGCCCCCTCCTCCCCTTTGTGGTGATGATGATGATGGTGATATCACCACCCCAGCCATCCTCCCATTGCATTTTCAGATCAATGAGAGAGAGAGGAAGAGAGAGAGAGAGAGAGAGGTCTGTGTATTTTCAGCCACACGCTGACAGCTGTGCAGCAACCCCACGTACGTGCTCATATCCGGAGGAACACATAGACAGAGAGGAGAGACGGAGGAGAGGCTGAGACATCCCTCGTGTTTTTTTTTTTTTTGCACCTTTTTTTGCTCCGCAGACGCGTACGTGACTTATCTGCTCCCGGATTTCCCTTCAACTTTTTCTGTGTGGTTTTTATACTGTTTTTCACTGTCGCATCCCCTCCATCCTCCGACTCTTTGGAATGAACTGTTTCCCTGCCTGCGTCGTTTCCATGTCAGCATGGGAACTGCCGTGTCCAAAAGGAAGAATTTAAGAAACGATGCGATATCTTCTGTGGCAGCAAAAGTTAGGTGAGTGACACCCATGAGTGTAACCCATCATGCAGCACCCTCGGGGGGGAGACTGGACGGGTAGGTGCGACCCGAGCGAAGTTACCGATGTGTGTGAGCTGAATTACCGCTGCGCTATCCCGGGTGCAGCTAGCCCTGGTTTGTAATGCGCAGAGAGGCTCTTTGCGCTTTTTGCACGTCTGCTGACTGTCCCGTCTAGCCCGGGGCGTACATCTGAGCAAATGTGTGCTTAAATTAGCCTGTTGTTCTTTCCAAGGTGTGCACATGCAGCCAACGAAAGGGAAGGTTGCTCTGTAATTGCACGAGAGTGTGTTTTAGTTGGACTAAATTAACCGGGAGAGGGTATCTGCCTCTCGCGCGTCGGAGCTTTTACTGATGTTGTGAATGAAGCATCATTGTGTAATGAAAGTCATGCAGAGGCAAAGCGAGGGCTGCTGTGACTCACAGTTACCCTCAGACATTTTCTCACCTAAAATAGTCTATCATCTGCTGTGGAAAAAATACCCTGCCATCACTATCTGATTTTAAATGGTAATTTACGCAAAAACGGCTTCCTGTCTGGCCGCATCGACCCGAGCGCAGCGCGCAGCCATGAGGCTCCTGCCTTCACACCCCGGCGGGCAAATGATCCCGCCGCCAATTAATCAATCACAGCAATCGATCCGGTCGTTTGCAGTGATCACCTATCACGGTCAGTTACCGGAGCGGTCACAGAGGGCAGCACTGGTGAGCGCCTGTTAATTTATTCAGCATTTTTTGGGGGGGGGGAGAGCAGCGGGGCTCAGACTGTTTGGCACGTGTCCAACTCGTTAAAAGCTGTTAACGACTCACTCGTTCACCGTATGGATTTTTTTTTAACGCTTAATCCGCATCCAGCTGTTCTAACACCATGCAGCAAAAAGTAATAGCTGTATCCATGCTGTGCTGGCTGCATGTCTGAGGCTGAGCAGGAGCTGCGGTTCGCCGACGAGCACGTGTGACTGTGTTCATGTGTCCACACGTGAAGAGGGGAGGACAGCGAGCTGCGATCACGAGTGAGATCAGAATACAAATTTAGCTTTTCGGTGCCTCGCCAGTGGCCCCACAGCGGGCCCTGCTGCGCGAGTCTAATTCAATCAATGAATGACCTTGACTTGTGCGGACTTGAGCGTGCACAGATGTGGGCTGATGTGCTATTACGTCATCAGTGTCTCGGTGTGTATGTGTCTTTGCATTGCACAGGCTGTATATGAGCCTCCTTTGCATGCGGTGCAGTGTGCGTGGACGTGTGTGTCTTGTGTATGTGTGTGTGTGTGTGTGTGTGTGTGTGCGCGCGCCACCTTGAGATGAGAATGTGATGCTCATACACAATGGCAAGTGACTACAGAGGGTGTCCTGGGCAGGTAGCCTACTGTAAGTGTGTGTGTGTTTCTGTGTGTGTCTCTTCACGTCAAATACGATTACCCATCTGACACAACTGCTAACTACTGAGGATGATCCCTGAATACACACACACACTCGCCCATCTTTCTTCGAAGAACACACAACTAAGAGTTTAATTTTTCGGAGTTAATGGCAGCATGAACTTTGCAGCCGAATCACATCCAATATTGATCAGCCTTCCACCTGCACTCGACCTCATGAATGTGGAAGCAAGCATTCAAAAAGTGCTTCTCCTCTCCATCTCCGTCTCCACCTCGCACACAAACATATCTACATGCATACAGTCGGGCGTGCGTGCATACACCCCTCCTCTCTTTTTTCATCTACATTATAATCACATCTCCTCTCCGAAGGACAGGCTGGACAATGAATCTTCTCTGCAGATTTTAAATGCTAGAGCTCTGTCTGCAACATCAAATACAGCCATTCATGTTGTAATGTTAGATATTAAAGGATTATATCTCGTAGTTGCAATGTTAATTTTGAATGATCTGTTCCATATATTCAGTACATGTTGCATTGATCTTGTGTCAAGGGTCACGCCAGAACACACTCTGGCAACAGAACAATTTAGCAGCTGAATGCTAAACAGCCAAACATCTGGAGTTAACTGGAATTATCTGCACACTAACTGTCAGGATTTAAGACTTTCCCCTCTTCCTTGTTTTTGTTGATACGGGGCCAGGCAGCTAATTCTTTTCTCGAGGCAGTAAAAGGTCTGCTTGCTGCTATTTGGTTGCAACTCATGAGGAAAATAGACTTTTTATGTTTGTTGTGGAATCACTTTTCGATTATAGCGGGTCAGACAGGTTAATATGCCCGTGTGTATCTGCAGTCTACCATATGGCATGCCTCCATCTTCCATGCTGTGAGGAGTTGTGTGATGGCTGACACACATGACACACACACACACAGGGAGTACGGTTATAGCTGAGTTTTGACTCATCAGTTTTCATCTGCAACTGGGCTTCTTGCGGCTATAGTTGGTGTTATCGCTGTTACACAATGTTTCAGCATACACTGATTACATTACTTGCCCCCAGATTAGCAGGAGTCAGATTGCACACAATTTGACCAACAAGATGACAGCAAAGGATTAGGTATTGAAGCAAAAATCAAAAGCACCTATTTGGTAATATTTCTGGTTTAAACCCAATGCTAATAGGGAACCTGATGACATTAATAAGGGTAGAGGAGTTGGTTACATCGCCAAGAAGTTGAAAGCTGTTCAGCCTGTGGCCTGCAGCTCTTCATTTAAAGGCACATATATGCTCAACATCAGATATGCATATGGATGTGGATGGAGCCCTCTGTCCACACTAAGTGCTCATGTCATCCATTTGCACGTTTCCTGAAAGCTTACAGATACAGACGAAATGGAATGGTGCCATTGGAAATCATGGGGGCATTGTAGCAAATAGTTCAAGCAAGTTTTTTGATGCTGACGTTGAGTTGGTCAGAAATGTTAAACATCTACATGATGTGACTTTGCCCGGGCACAGGGACATCAGTTACTACAGAACAGCCTGGAAGAGACTAGATGGAAACTAAATGGGAATTGGACGGTAGCGAAAGAGAAGTGAAGGTTAATGCGAGACCTCTACCTCTACCCAGCTGGCCACCAACATCATTCAACACTGACATATGGTTGAATTTAGATTGTGATGTTGGGGGACCAAAATTCAATGTCAGGACAGCGTTGAAAGGCCCAGTGTGCAGGATTTTGGGGCATCTATTGGCAGAGATGGTAAATAATATTCATAACCATGTTTTCATTTGTGTATTATCAACTGAATGAGCTGTTTATATCAACATATGGAGTGAGTCCTCTACCACAGGGTCTGCAGTGTTTTTCTACAGTAAGCCAGAACAGATAAGCCAAGCACTGATTCTAGATAGGGTCATTGGCATTTTCACATTCTCGTGTTGGCCATAGTAGCTCTTCTACACTCTTGGCACATGAAGTTTAAGTTTTGAAACCTCATTACTACATCCTACACACTAGACCTTTGATGCCAACATCAATTTTTATCGTAGAATACTCACAACAGATGACATTGATATCTTGTCGGTTTTAAGTTGTGTTTAGTCGCCAACATCCAACGTCTTCCAAACTTCTCACACTGCCATCTTAGCGTAGAGTAACAGCTACCAACTTTTACTCAGTTTCTGCATTTACACAGTGGGTCGGCCACAGAGTGCCATCCCAAACCAACTAGTAAGGAGTGGAAGTGAGTTACAAAACCCTCTAACAGTGAGTCTGCATTGATGCCACCTTACTGACCATGTGCAACACCTAGTCATGATGTAGTCATGGTAGACGCTCCGTACAAATAAAGTTCAGCGACTATCCTTACAAACGTAACCTGCTCAAACTAAAGCCCCTTTTACACTGCCAGATTTTCCGCGAATGTTGGGCTGTTTTGCCGGCAAGCTGTGTTTAATCACACAGAGCCGGATTGGCGAGTTGATCTGAGGTGCCCAATTTTCCGCCTCATAGGGTTGTCATATTGCCAGAACTCTTTTACTTTAAAAAGTCTGAGGCGGCCTTCCACTATGGAGCTGTGGATGACACCCCATGTGCGACCCACTGGGGGTGGATAAACAGGAAACAGCTGATAGCAGGAATTAGCGAGCAGCTAGTAGCAAGAGGGAAACGCAAACCTGACAGACACAGTAAAGATGAGCAACTGGGGAGACAAGGCATTGCGCGCCCTCCTTGCCCTCACAAATGAAGAGGCCATTAACCGTCAGATGACGGGGACAGTGAAGGACGGGGCAACTTATGAGAGAATTGCTGAAGGACTGACCAGCTGCGGCTTCCCTCCCACGTCACTGTTTACGTCACACGCTGAGCTACACGTTTTGTTACTTGCTCACGCCCCCCATTGCCCCGAAAAAGGCACATTCTGTATAAACAAAAGTAGGTAGGTGACATTTTGCCGCACTCCCTGATTTTGCTTTTATACTGCCAATGCTGAAAAAAGACTGATTGGGCTTTCCTGCAAATTTGTACAATTAATTGAGTTCTTTATTTCTTTTATTGATAAAAACATAATATACAAAACCTCAGGTACACCTAGACAATCGCAGCACATAGAGATTAACTGTAGTTAAAGTTACGACAGTTTCTCGTTCCGCCACAGAGAAAGAAGCTTGTCCCAAAGTTTGCCACTGTCACCTTGATGGAGAATGCTTTTGGTGAAAGTGACTACGAGTGGAATTACACTTCACGACAGAGTGGGAGTGGGTAGTGTCCAGTTTTGCATCACAATGTTAATGTCCACACAATGTCAAATTCTAACATCATATGACAATAAAAATATTGTCCACCTAATTCATTCCAACCAAAATTTAACATCTGTCCAAAGTAAGAGTCCAATGTCTTTCTGACGTGATACTGACGTGCAGTGCCAGCTTGGTAGTGCCCTCTAGTAGTTGTATCCATGCCAACATAAAGGACAGATGGAAGTGTGTGGGCAGTAATTGTTACAACGTTTGAAATGGACGTATCTGTTTTTGTACATAAAGGAAGTATAAATGAGTCTTAACAACTCACTATTGATGTACCCTTTTGTTCCATTACTCTCTACGATATTTCAAACTGATTCGCTCTGAACAAATGCCGAAAAAGACTATTGTCTTGTTTGTGGGTACATTTTTGATGAAACATTCCCTGTGACTGCTTCATAATAAAGTCAACTCATGTTTTGGCAGTTAAATGCTTTTAATGTGAAGCTGCCGCAGGTGGAAGTGTTTGGTTTGCATCAGTAGTAACTCAGTACATATATGAATATCTTCTTTCGTATGATGTCTGGTTTAATCTAACTGGTGTTGTCATGAGTTATTAACCAGTGGGAACATTTTCTCCCATTGCAGCTGCAGCAAGTGTCCATTTAGCAACATGATAAAGTGTCACCTCAGCTTTCACATCACTGCTGGTTGAGTAGCTGGTCTCAGGTGCTCATATATACTCACTGTCAGTGCAACCTCCTCATGATTATGCTGTTGTCTCTTTCATCATTTTAATTCTCTCTTTTGCATACTGTACACGCAAAGACACACACATTCTCCTGTGCGTTCAGAATCTTCCAGGCAAATGACAGCAGGTGTATGAGTCATCCTTTGCCAACAGATCCAAACATAAATCCACATACAAACTTCTTTTTTCTCTCTCCAATAAACACATAAAAGCCTCACACTCTTTTGGATCACGAAGGCCCCTGCTGACGTTATTCACTCCCTGTTACCTAGCCATAATCATTAGCAATAAACGCATAACCTTTACCTACTGTTATCTTAATTACCTAACACTGTGGCCTGCTTCATTTAAACCAAATTCTAATTTTAACCTTATCTCTAAACCTGAATCCTAATCCCAGTCCCTTAAAGAAATGTCCCCACTCTGCAGGTGTAAGACACAAACGCACCCTCATAAATCTACATGGCACATGAACTCATTTATCATTCCTCACAGCTTTTGTGATCCGTTTCTCTTGCATCAACCTTAGTCTGACAGAAGCTCATGAAACATTTATTGAACAGGCTGACCTGTTTGCAGGGGTCATGACGCAGACTGTGTTTTTACACTGTGGAGACAGCAGTGGTCATTTTATTCAAGTGGTTGAAACCAGCTCATATTTATTGCATGTTTTCCTGATTGGCAACCTCTTGCTGTTGTGCAAATAAAGTCTGTCCTCTCCCAAAGTCAACAAAAAGCAGGCAACATTCATTTGTCATGTGATCAAATTTGCTCAGCGTTCAGTAGGAAATCAGGAAATGGAGTGATAAATATTTACCACCTCAAATACAGGCAGAAAAATGATTTTGGTTTCTTTCAACCATGAAGACAGTGTTTTTTTCATCCTTAACCATAAAGATTATCTTTCCTTAACTTCTAGTTACCAAAATTTAACCACCACAATCTTCATTCACCAAAGTTCATTAGGATTTATCCTTTGAGGACCACTAACGTTTGTAACAAAGTTCATGGCAATCTGTCTCATAGCAATGGAGACATTTCAGTCTGGACCAAAGTGGGGGACGGACTAACATTGCAACGGATGCTGTATAAAGAGTGAGAAAGTCCACTATAGGGCAGAAGGGAGGGCAGGTGAATGGGTCCAACAAGCACAGGACTTTAACCCAAGAGACCAGTGTTTGTGTCCTGTGTAAAACTAAAAGTCAATGTTGAGTTATTTGTCATGTGGGTGACTTTTCCTAACCATAACCAGATAGTTTTGTCACCTAAAACTTACTGCTCAGGTTCTGCAATCTGACGTTTGGTCATGGACTTTCCACGTCCACATACGACGTGCAAGTTACCCTGGGTGCGTTGATTGTTGACGTTCTGGGACACCATGTCAAGTTCTGCCTGTTACATGCATTGTCTTCTTTCCAAATACACTTCTGCTTTCACAGGACATTTGACATTTACATACAGTCTTTCAAAATAAACGCTCTACATCAGTACAACACCACGAATTGACGTTTTCTTTTCCTTTGACAACAAAAGCACTTGGTTAGGTTTAGAAAAAAAGAAGAGGGTTTGGCTTTAGAATCTTATGGGACGCGAACAGCTCTCTCCCCGGTGAAGGTCAGTGTTTGTTGGACCTATCCACCACCCGTCCCAGTCGGACTTTCGAAGCCTTAACTTTTGTCCTTGTCCCTCCGCCTTTCCCCCTGACACTATTAAACTATAATGGCAACTGGCCGTGTATCATATTGGCGTTACAGGACGCCTTTTGGTGTTGGTTTCTGACACCACAAGTCACTGCCCAAATGCTAGATTTCAACAACTTCGGAGTGAGACTGGGCTTGCAGTTCTTTCAATAGCCACTTGAGGTTCACTCCAGAAGTCAGTCAATCCCCATACACACCCATGCTGAAATGCCCAACTTTACAGTAGGAATAAACATGTTAATAGCCTGGAACAAAATACGTTTTGGTCCCTATGGCTAATTTTCCCCTTCATGACAACTGTATGGGGGTTGAATTTATATGTAACTCACCAGTTTAAATGTTTATGAGGCTTAAAGTTACACATAATTAAGGGCAGACTGCTTTGAGTGACAGGCTGGCTACCGATAGTGTCTTCTGCTTCTCAGTCAGATCCACCCCTCGCTCCACCACAGTGCCAGCTTCTTGCCCAAATATGGTCACTTCTGGCTCCAAAATACCAAAATAGTGACCGTCATAATGCTGAACAAACGCAAGGCTTCAAAACAGGAGTCCACAATCCAATGGGTGACGTCAAGGTAGCTATGTCCATTATTCTTATAGTCTGTGGTCAATATACGAAGCAAAAGACTCTGGTTATGCTGGCTTCTGCCTAAGCATAAAAAAGAAGGAGCAGGGATGAGATCAGGTTGAATAAAGCCATGCAAATAGCATGACTTAAAATCACTTGTGATATGTCTTTGTCCTGTGTGTGCTGTGCCAGATCAGAAATCGCTCAAGCATTGACAAATTGTGTGTGCGTGTGACCCATTTTGCCACTGAGGTTTTAGGAGTTGTTAGCAGACACCCAAAATAGTGACCAACCAAATTCATTTAAAATACACAGAAACAATGACAGGAAACACTAAAGAGACACTGGCTTCTTGTACCCGGCATTCTTCTGTGCCTGTGTCATTTTATGCATGTTTATGGATTGCTGGTTATGAAACAGGTCACACTCTCTCCTCTAGCAGCTCATAAGAAGTAGCAAGTGACAAAGAGCAAAGGGGTGGGGGGGGGAGAGGATGAGATTACCTCCAATTTACACACCAGAATTCTGAGACATTGAGTGAAAAAGCAAATGCTTTGATCTGCCCATCAGCCAGAGAGGATGGGCTGTGCTTTGGTTTGGCTGAAGGGCGTCGGACAACAGCGTTCACAGAGCTGTGGGGGTGTGAAAGATGGCACGGAAGATGAAAGGACTGTTTTACCGACAGATGCAAATGAAATATTGCATCTTAGTTTTTGCAGGGCGGTCGACAGGTGCGACTGTCTTTGTTGTAGACCTGCAGTAACTCTGTTCCAGGGGGTCGAGGGTTGTTATGCAATTGTTTTTTAAATAGCAGTTACTCAGATTCACTCAAGCTCAACAAAGGAAGAACATATTTCCTCTGAAGTTCTGAAATCTGGTCATGTCTGTGCTAAAATCGTGCCTCACTGTGCTTTCTTATTTCCTTTTTAGCTCTTGTGTAAAAATACATACACTCTGTATTTCTGATTTTTAGAAGTATGGCTCCGTGCATCCTTATTTGAGCAAAGTATTTCTGTGACATCTATCACCCCCCTCCTCTGTTTAATCAGACAGTCTAAGTCTCTATTTGCCATGAATATGCTGACAGAGGCAGATTTTATTGATTACAGTCTGGGGGATGATTAGGGCTCCAGCAGTGTTGTGTGATTGTTTATCCGTGTCTGTCTGTTATCGCACACTTTTATTCTACACTTTTTTCAAGTATTCTATGAGAAAACAGTCTAAGCCCAAGTTGAAAGGCAGATGTTCTAACTTTCCACTTTTCTGAGCACTTCCTCTACAGTTACGTGACAACTGAGCAAGCTTAATTAACAGTGAAGACCACGCGATATAGAAAAAGATAGAAAAGACGAGAAAGTGGACCATGAGGTACAATTGTTACGTCCATTTCCAAGTGCAAACTGTACCCTGAACAATACTTTGATATTATGACATTTTTCTTTTAATTTCATTGTAATTTTCCTTTTTATTTTTACAAATTTTGTTATATTTCTTAATAATATTTCATACTTCCTTTTTTTATGTGTCCGCGCCAGTGACAGTTGGGGTCAGAGGAATTATGCCTCCGGTTTGCCACTCATCCATACGTCCATCTGTCCATCAGTCTATGTGTACATATGTATGTATAAAGAGTGATGCAGGGATGACATTATTAGTTAGACATTAGTATTTGTTGGCCAGCCTGTAATTAAGCATCACCCTGGTTCCCTTGACAAAAGTCCAATGGGATTTTTGCATTGTTATGCCTGTTATCGATTTAAATAAGAATGTTAAATATGCGTAGGCTACTGCAGAAAAACAGAAGAGTTCTGTGTGTGCGTGTGTGTTGGTGTATGTGTGATACGGTTGCATCACTCAGCACTGTATGTGGCTGGGTTGAGCCACTAGTATACTGACATTTTAATCAGCTCCCCAATCAGCTGCTTCTTTCCGGCATGTCCCATAATGCACCACACTTCAGGACTTGCAATTAACATTCCCAAGTCCCTTTGGCCCTCAGCACACGCAACAAGCCTCTCAACAGGTTCTCATCACCCCCGCTGTGCATATATGTGTGTGTATGTTCCTCCATGTGTGCGTGCGTGGAAACCCAATTCAATTAGACCATCTAAGAGGAGGATTCGATTAAGGAGCATTAAGAGTGAGGAATCTCTTTGCTTGGCAGCCCATTGTTTACAGTGGAGAGACGCCCGGGGAGACATCAGCCCTGATGATATTCAGACCAGTGGGAGCACTGCCAGGGGAGTGATGGCCTGCTTTCAGCCTCGAGCTGCTTGTCCTCTAAAGATATATGGTCACGGTGTTAAATGGCATCAGAATTCATAGGAGAAAGACATGAGATGATTAGGTATGGGTCAATACTGAATGCGGCAGCATTGTAATTCGTGGCTCTTTGAAAGTACCTGTATGTCATTTCTTTAACCTCAGTGTAACCTGTGAGTCCTCAAAATCCATTTCGTAGCCATGGAGATAATTTGTTGATAGAAATTACATCTTACATTTAATGATGGTGCAAAAAAAGCGCTGCTTTCTTACCTATTTGTCACATAAAAGGGTTATGATATTTTTCTCTGTTCCATATAATCTCTATAATGTAATTATCTTATTGAAACTGGGCTATATTTCACAGTTAATTGCACTGATTTTGCCCACAATCCACATATTACATATACTTTTGTCTCCACATAGGACTTTTATGATGTTTTCTTGCCTGGCGCATATCCAAATGTGGGTGGGCATTTTATACCTGTCAGAGCACTAAAAACATTAATGTAAGAGCACCTTAGAAACAGGACAAAAAGTCAAAAAGAAGTGTTTAAAGCTACACTGGAACAAGTAATGTTTCATCATCCACATCCTAAGTTTAAACATGAAGACACTGAAAAATGGCATGTTTACAGTTTCATAATGTTCCTATCTGTCAAGTACGTAGTTATGCATTGTTCCGTCTAACTCCAATAAAAGAGATGAAGTGCTGATGTGTATCTTCCTGTTGCTAAGGATCCCTTTATGCATCTGCGAAGTGGTTAGTGGAGTTTGTGGCAGAAAGTGTTTAAAGAGGAGTGGAGTGTGTGTAATTGTGTCTGACTCATTCAGCTCGTGGAATGCGAAGTACACTACAGTATGTGCTGAACTGTAGACCCAGACAAGAGGCGAAATATGCTCATGTTCGCTCTCGCTCGCTCACTCAGCGGGAGCTTCAGGTTGCACCCACAGTAGTTTACATAACAGAATTACAGCCACTCGTGGAGAGGAGTTCTGTCCAAGACATCGGACCATTAGCATCCTCGTTCCATAAAGCTGGAGGCTGTGCTCCAAAGAAAGATGAGCGTTATCAGTCATTTTAGCAAAGACATATGTCTACGTTGAAGTGGCAAAGCTTACTAGCAGCTGTAATAATTATGACTGTTGTCCATCACAAGTCAGATGACATTATGTTTTTAGCAGCAATTTTTACATATGGAGGGGGTCAGGGTGGATGCGAGGGTCAACAATGTCAGAGTTTAACACAAGAGAGTGTTGTTCAGTTTTAGTTTCCCACTGACAGTCTGTGGATTTCCTTCAAAGGGGTTCATACTTATATTTTGGGTTTCTGCTAGAAAGTGGTTAATTTTCCTAATACTGTCTCTGCTGGCACACCTCTATTTGAGACACTTCATTTTAGCACCTGTCTCTTTAAGCCTCCCTCCCAAAAAAGCCCATTCTGCTCTGAATGGTCAGCATCTCCATGTTTTCCATATCAGTGTCTATGCACCTTGCAACCACCAAAAATGACCATAACTGCAGGTATATGATTCAAAATCTGGGAGAAATTAAAATCATCAGCAACCAAGATTACAGAAGTCCCTGACTTTAGCATGTAGCTACATGTAGCCGTGCACTTGCAGCCAGGGAATGACTCTGTATAGCAGCACTTTTGACAATTAAAAATCACCAATAAAAGGTTAAAAAATGTTCCAGCAGGAATATGACCTGAGAACAGGGAGAAATTAACAACATCAGCAAAATGACATGTTTCCCTGGCATTAGCATGTAGCTACATGTAGCAGTGCACTTGCAGCCAGGAAATAACTGCCTATAGTTGCAGTTTCTCAAATGAAAATCACCACTAACAGCCTCTAAATGCAATTGAACATGTTCCAGCAGGAGTATTATCCAAAATCAGGGAGGAATTTACAACATCAGCAACCAAGATTACATGTTTCCCTGGTCTCAGTATGTAGCTACATGTAGCAGTCAACTTGCGGTCGGGGAATGATTGTGCATAGCGACCTTTTCAACCATTAAGAATCACCAATAAAAGCCTCTGAACCCAACCAAACATATTCGAGTAGGAATATGATCTGTGATCACAGAGAAATTAACAACTTCCACAACCAAGATAACATGTTTCCCTGACGTTAGCATGTAGCCACATACACTTGCAGTCGTGTACCTGGATCAGAGTCACAAGGTGATGTCAGCTTGTCTCGAGAAGGAAAAAAGGAAAACAAATTTGGAAACAGTATTTACACAAGTCTGAAGCCTGATTACTTTCACGTATTATTTGCAACTTTGGCCACGTATAATATGAACAATTTACACTGTAACATTATATATGACAGAAAATGAAGAAAAGCATGAAAGATTCCTTTTACCCACAACCATGTTTCCTGACTGACCATAACCATATAGTTATCATTGTAACTATAAGGACGAAGGTCCCCTAAACCTTTGCAAAGCAGTCATTTTAACCCAAGCTACGAAGTACTTCTTTTTACCAAAACCATAATCTTTCCCTGACCAAGTTGTTTTTGTGCCTAAACCGGACCAAACCTTAACCACAGTGCTGTCACATTGGCAGATAGGGCAACCAGATGACAAAATGCTTATATGAGTCACTGTGGAGGGCGATTACAAACATGGTATTTTGTCATTAAATTTGGGGACTTGTTAGGTAGGTGAGAGCAGAACCATTTCCAAAACCCCTGATTGTTGGTGAGGACGCTGTGACATCTGAGTTGGCAGCTGAAAAGCATTGCACTCACCACTGATGTTGCCAGGATATCTAACCTTCACGTAAGACAAACAACGATGCAAGCACGGAGGAAATGGATAATGTAAATTTCTTGCATTACTGTAAAAGCTAGCACGATGTAGACATTTTATGGACTATAAAAAGTTGCATTAAATGTGTACCGAAAATGGTGGTCAACACCCTGTTGTAAAAAATAATACAGGCACAAGGCACGGCAGAGTACAGGTATAAAAATTCTCCCGTTAAAAAACTCCCGTTTCTATGAACTCCATGAACGTGCCACCATGGAACAGTTTCTAGAAAATGATAGCGATCACGTTGTTCATACTGTAGTGATATTCTTGGAAACTTCAAGGCTGGCAGTGTGAAAGCAGTACATTTATTGAGGGAAGAGGATTCTACTTTATCTTTGAGGTTACAGATTTCACTCTCACACAGCCAGTCTCCTCCATCACTGTCAGAATATCTAATCTGATCTGATCTGAATCCAGGACACTGAACTTGAACCCGTGCCATCCTTGTCACTCCTGTTTGACACGTTTCACTGACAGCATATATATTGTACTTAAACAGCCTGTAGAAGCCCCTCCAGAGGTTCATTGACACTAAGTTTTTGAGAGTTGATTTGATTTTCAAAGACACCGTTGTCACGAGGAGGAAACAGAGTCCGTTGTTAGATTAATCGCCTTCCTCCTCATTGTCCTGACTGTGCTTTCTGTCTGCCTCTGTTTCCTCAAGTTTACGCCACCTTGCATTTTTAATATGCCCCCATTTTTTCTCTGTACTCCCCTCTTCCTCTTTGCTGTAATCCTGGCTCTCCTCCTCAGGAACTCCCCTCCCTAACTCGTTTCTCTCCCCAAACCCCCGTCACATGTCTGAGAGCATGCAGGACGAATTTCATATCTGCCTGTCAGGCTCTTTCTCTTCTTCCCCGTCTCTAACTTCTCCTCCTTCATTTTTCACATGTGCGAATAGTATCTCTCCCCCGCCGCCTCATGCACCTGTGTCCCTGAGGTGCTGTGCTCACACATCATATATGGACCGGCTGCACGGCAGCGATATGAGACAACACAGAGAGAGGGTTTGTTAAATGGATGGATTGAGGGGCGTTTTGCTCTATCCGTTTCCGACTCAGTTTCCTCTCATGTATAATGGATGCTGCGAGTCTCTTGCACCATTGTTTGCTGATTCTAATCAGAGTGCTCGGCCTGTTGAATAATAAAACAGGAGGGCAAAATGAAAATGTCTCAGAGCTTCAGAGGAACACCTGCTGATTAGAGCATAGACTACATTTATCACAACTGTCCTTAACGGGACTGGTTGCTTCTTACATCACCGCATGCACACGCACACACACAAACATACTCTCAGCTTATTTTCTCTGTTGCCCTTGAACATATATACAAAGACTTACACACATGCACATGCCAAAGTGCATGGACATGGATGTCTGTCTGCCTGTCCTGGGAGAGAGATCCCTTCGCAGTTGCTCTTTCAGAGGTTTCTACCAGGTTTTCTCCAATAAAGGTTCCTTATCAGCTGTGAGGGTCCAAGTACAGAAGGATGTCCTAAGTTGAAAAACCCTCTGAGGCAAATTGTATTTTGTAATTTTGGGCTGTATAAATGAAATGCACACACACAAATCTCCAGACTTACAACTGTAGGCTGACTTCTGTAGTATTTCCTTGTCTTGACGCCCTGTCTCGTAGAGTCAGATCTGATTTTTCAAAACCTTTATATTGTGCTTACATGGTGAATATTCTTGAATACATTTGTGTTGAATCAAATTACCACAAACCAACTGGCCCACAGCAGCTAGGTATTATTCCAACATGAGAGTCCTGGTTGTGTTCTGGGTCTGCAGGCAAAATACAGCAAGAAGCTGCTATTTGTCTATGTGCACTGTATGGCACTTAATGATTGGAGGGGCAATAAGAGCCACTGGTCATTTTTGCCCTACAAGGGCCTTCTGGTGGACTCATCCAATGTGTGAGCCTGGAGCTAAAATGTCACATTCAGTATCTCACCCAATGCTGATACAGGCGAACATGTAATTATTATCTCGGCAGGGTGTAAGCCTGGAGGGAATTACTCCTTCGGTCGTGTGTGTGTTTTGTGCACATTTGTGACAGTGTTTTCAAGGACCTCTAATGGATGTGCTGATTCTTTAGCAGGCCGTATTTTGACCCATTTCATGCCTCAAAAACTGACATCCTTATAAAAGTCTGGCGCCATTTTGAATTGGAGAAAATGGAGATTAATTCCATATGTACCAAAGTTATGCACAATACAAGATGAACAAATCCCCATTTTTTGGTATCTTTGCCGCCATCTTGACAATAAGGGAGTCTGTGAGTGAGTAAGACTCAACTCCTCTTTGTTGTGGGAGGTAGAGAGGAGCTTCTTAAGACACTGTGTCAGAGGTTTGTCTCCTTATAGCCTGTCTACTCTGGTTACACCTTGATAATGTAAGCTGCACCCCACCCACATGACCCCAGACACATCTGGCAGACATCTGCACTCTAATAAGAGCACTCTTCTAGCTGCTTGTGATTTTTGTCTTTCTAATGGAGGTCCACACTAACCTGAACTCTGGTGCAGTTGAGCTCTCACAAAAAGTCTCTACTACAACCTACATATTGATACAGAAGGAGGTGACTGTGCTTACTTACATTATGCTCTCTTATTACTAATGTATGTGTTCAGAGAGGATTAATATTGATAGAGGACCTCAGAGTTTCCGAACATAACAGCTACAATTTCTACTTCCTTGTCGAGTCACAATAAATAATGTTCCAATGTCTGAAGGGTTATTAACTTGAATAATAAAGCCATACTTCCATTATAGGACCTCCTCGGATCAGACATGTACCATGTAACTGTGTTATTGTTAAAATGTATTATAGGTATAGTTTAATCTTTCTGGGCAGGGCTGAGTTTAAATAAGAAGCCCGATTTAAGAGAGAATGAAAGATGGTGCATCAGAGAAATGTTTGAGAAAAAAAGAAGAGTCTGTTTTCAGTGCACTCCTGCTCCTACCGTGTGTTAGCGTACGTGTGTGTGCCTGCTGTGTTGGACAGGCTTAAATAATTGACAGAGCTGCCAGGAAGGAGGCGTTCATGCACCCACAGATTCCCCTGTATTCAGCGGATACTTCTGCACAGTCACCTCCAACATTAGCTGCGTTAGGCAAACAGGCAACTTCCCTGCATGTACTGAAGGATGTAAACAATCAGTTGACCCTTGATACCGTAACTGCAGCTGTGGACACGTCAGGTGATTTTATTGTATCACATCGACAAAAATTTAAGTGGCGCATAATGCTTTTACAGCAGGTTTTGAAAAAGGAAACAAATATGCTGACTCATAACTCATAGTCTGCTTGTAGTAGATTATTATTAGTAATAAACTAATTGAAGTTTGAGTGTTAAAAGTCAGTTTGCATACAGTGTGTATTCTCATAAACAAATTGTGAGCTGTTAAATAAGTATTCTAGTAAAATTAAGTTAAAGTACTGAATGCTTAAATTTGTTAAATGTTAGATGTCTTAATATGTATTTTATTGCTGTAGGTGGTATTTGTTGTTTTGGTGAACTGTTGTGAAGATCTACAACAAATAAACAATTTGTGAGCACATCTCAGAAAAGCCCAGACCCTGTCTCCCAGGACTCTCATACCCTATGTTCATCCTTTTTCTGACACGACCAGTCAGAGTTGATTTGCCACATCTTTTTACCCTGGCAGCGGCGTGTGCCAGTAACATAGACTTCACCAATCTGTTCCACTTCACACAAGCTTCTCTGATATTGTAGTAATGTTGTGCAGGAATCACATACAGCTGGCAAATCGTCCGTGGTATGAACAAGTCCGCTGAGCTGTAAGTATAGTCATGCTTCACCTCTAGGGAACTGGTTATCAAATTATGTTTGTCTTTTTTTATCTCTGAAAGTTGAATCACACAGCCGATATACATCTGTTACTGTTCTTTTTTTTTTTTTTGTAAAGCCATTTTAATGACAGTCCTCGCCTCTACACGTGCCAATGTTCCACCAGAACACGTTGGCCACCAACACTAATTTGCAAAGGCACTTTCGCTGCATCCTGGGTTTAGTGCCAACCAAGACGATTGTGATTGGTTTAAAGAAATACAAACAAGCCAGAGCATTTTCCCCCTATAGCTGATGATGATGATGTGTGCTTCCAGACCTTTCTCTAAAGCTGCCACAGCACTGTAGAGAAAAATTTGGTTACAAGGGACCAATTTCATCATGATCCTTGCAATAGGAACAGGGGTCTAATGATACATGGATCTGGATCAAGGCATCGATTCAATGATCAACAATCCAATATAACTGATGCAAAGTGCAAAACATCAATACATATCGTCATCTTTAAAATATGTCCTTTGAAATTGACATGGCACCTCTGTGGCACCATTCCCATCCAAGCACACCTCCTTCCTAAACACTCAAACAGTGCTAGCATCCTAGTGACAGACAGGCAATGGCAAGCAGCCAGAAAAAAGACAATGAAGATGTTTACTGATATTATCTCAAATTGATCGCTGGCCCCCGAATTAAATTGACTCAAAATCCTATTGTGGAAGACTTTGCGATATCAGCAAATATCATATTGTTTGTCAAAAAAACAATATTCACGCTATAGAGCTGCTATTGCTTCCTGTCTTAATGCTGCCTTTGTATTTTTACACAGAACTAAACCCCGGCAGAGTCAAGCCTACCCAGTGTGTAGCATGCTGGCATCCCACAAGCAAAAGAGGCATGACAGTTGTGACATGTAACAAAACAGCATGCACCATTCAATGTGAGATATAACATATGTGTCAGCACCAATAACAGTGGCATAACATGTTAATAATAACAATCATTTACTATCCCTGTTATATAGCGGTTGATCTTGACCTCTGCTTGGAGGATAAGGGACTCCCGCATCTCATTGTTTTACCAATTTGCAGACATTTTTGTCTGCTGTTCTTCTTTGAGTTTGCTGCTAACTGCTATTAGCTGCTTTTTAAATCCCCCAGGGTTGGTTTGCACACATAACAAAACGTCAAGCCTGTCCCATCCTGCCGGCTGTCTCTTTCACACACATTATTACCTCCGCTGCCAAAGGCAAGAACACTCTGTCCCCCCATTCTGCGATTGTACCTTTTATAGAGAATAGCAAAGCATAATAATGGCGCGACATTCAGCCATGAACAGGCGTGTAAAGGGGGCTTATGATATCATACTGTGATGAAACTTCTGATTTACACCTCTAGACAGGAATAACTTAATGCTAATAACATACAGTATTAGAGTTACTCACATTTCCTCCTTTCCTCTGCTCCCTCCACTCATTCTTAATTACTGTCATGAATCGTTATTGCTAATAGTTATTGCTGCGGTACATTTCCTCTCAGTCAGTATCCAGATTGACATTGAAAGCACATCTTCAGAGTTATTCGTCTTTCTTTTGGCCTGTCTCTCTTTGCTCATTTTCCTCTCCTGTCACACGCCGACTAGAGGAACATTAGGAGGTCAGTGTCATTCAATTGTGGGACCTGGGGCTATTTTATTAAAAGCTGAAGCCCTCTGTGATATTGAGTTTTCACTATATGTGGCTGAATGGACGTCTGCAACGTATTTCTTTGTCTATTTCCGTGTGTGAGTAAGAGAAAGACCAATAGGAAAAAGAGGAGCTAAGTACCAGTTGCAGAGCTGCGGTTGTGGAGCTCATAGCATCTATTTTAAGCACGTCTCAGCAATCTTCTTCGGT
Source organism: Epinephelus fuscoguttatus (assembly GCF_011397635.1). Lineage (NCBI taxonomy): Eukaryota > Metazoa > Chordata > Actinopteri > Perciformes > Serranidae > Epinephelus > Epinephelus fuscoguttatus. Next base: position 22,282,461 of record NC_064769.1, read on the forward strand.
TGTTGTCAAGGTTAAGTATTTTTCTTGACACGGGGATACAGTATACATCCACACATACATTCAGTGTGTGTATGAAACAAGGAAACAAACACACTTATGGTCTGCCAGCTGCAATTACATCCCACCAACGCAAACTAAGGTCATACTGAGAAATGAAGTCGAACAATCCTTCACTCTATCTCCGCCGGCTGTCTCATACTCTGTCTCTCTTTCAGTCTGAGGCTGCCTGAAGTGTGGAGATAAAACAGCTGCATCTTTAATCTGTGGGTGGCACAAGCCTACAAAGAAGGCAATTAGGTTTATAATTTACAATTCCCTTACCCTTCTCTCCTCTCTACCCTTCCATTTCCTCTCCTTTCAACTCACCCCTCCTTTCCACCCATGAATTAATGTCTTTATGTGTGTCATGTGTGTGTGTCCCCACAGAGCAGCGAGAGCATTTGGAGAGTACCTGTCCCACACACACCCTGAAAACCGAAACGGATCAGGTCAGCGTCTAAGCCATCCTGCCATTTGTCCATCCCTGTTTCCTGCTCCGCCTGTTCCTTTGTGGTCTTTAATCCTTCCTCCACCTGCTTCACCTCATCCTCTTTTGAAATGCCAGGCTGTGATCATTAGTGTAGCTGATAACCGAAGGAAGATGGTGATATTTTCCTCTGTGTCATCCTCAGCTTGTCCTCTTCTTTTCCCCTCTTTCTCTCTTCTCCTTGCTCTTTAGCACCTTGGTGTATTTCTTATTCTTTAACACTCACATTTGTCTTTTTTGCCTTCGTTCTAGCTCATCTTCTGTGTGAAACCTTGGTGGGTCCCGACCCGGAGTCCCCAAGTGACACGATTGGTCCCAACAACAATAATCACCTTCACCCCTGCTCCAACACTACCAAGGGCTGTGAGGACAAACGGGAGCCCAGCCTGGTGAAACCCCCGCTGGGCTTACTCCAGCCACCTCCCCCCTCCATCACCATCTCTACCAAAGCGTCACGACTCTCCCTTGAGCGCAGCTTCTCAGCGGAGGAAGACCAGCAGAAGTCCATCGAGTGCACCCTGCAGCCTGCCCGCGTGTACACCATCACCACCCAGCGCGGTATGCTGATGAGCAGCGGCCGGGGCAGCAAGGAGAGCCTAGAACTGGACGTCCTAAAGGAAAAGACGGGGAGTGGCGGGGTTGGATCCAGAGGTGGCTTGATCCAGTCCTCCACTTCCCCTTCCTCCACCTCATCTTCTCCAACACAATACCACCAGGCCAGCAGCGGCCGTTGCACCAGCCACCATCACAGAAACCATCACGACCCTCACCACGGGAACCACCACCATGCGCCCTCCAGTAGTGCAGGAAGTAGCGGGGCAAGTGGAAGCAGCAGTAGCAACCAGCAGCAGCAGCAGCAGCAGCAGGCTTTAAACGTCGCTGGATCCCACTCCCATCATGGATCACACCACCACCACCATCACCTGTCTCAACCCCCGCTGCAGACCTCCGTCAGCGCCCACAACATCCGCAGCTGGGGCGAGGGTGGAAAAGGGGAGGCGGAGTGCAGCGGGCTGGCCTGTGAGTCATGCAGCGGTGCCCCCTCACGGAGCCAGGGCTCCCTGGATCTGGAGAGCGCTTCCCGAGAGGCAGGCAAGCAGCACCGACGCCTAGAGCGGATGTGGAGTGTGGACCGGGTGACTGGGCTGGAGAGAGGTGAGAGGGCGGAGGACACAGAGGGAGAGGCGCTGAATTTCCAAACAAGGGCGGGAGGGGGCAGGGTTTTTCACAAGACCCTGTGGATGGGACTGGTGGGTTTGGTATTGGACCAGGAGATGAAATAGCATTTGACTTATTTTAATCACTTACCTGAATCCACTTGTCAAACATAAAGATCTGTTTAAATTCTATACTTCTCCATTAGTCTAGTGTTTTTTTTTACAGTTTAATTATATAAAGTAATAATTCTAGGTTTTATGGAAGTTTAAGGATCACTTAAAAACAAGTAACAAATACCCTTAGGGAGCATTTAGTATGGAAGAAACTTTGCAGTTAATTTGTAATTTTAAAGGTTCTGTATGAAACTTTTTACCAGTATTAAGCCTTTTTTAATGCCAAGGGTATAACAAGTTGTAATGTAACTTAAAAACTGTAACTCACTGGCTTTCTCAGTTGCCTTTATCCTGTGGACAAACTTCTATGTAAAGGACTTGGGCCTTTACACTTAAAAGGATGTGACATTATGCACATTTCCAGGTGTCTCACCTCACTTCTGCTCCGCTACAGCGCTAACAGTGTGCAACAATTGCTAACTTTAGATAACAAATGGAGTCTGCTAATGTCCACAAATGACTGACACCCAACACAACACCAAGTTCACACATGCTATGTTTCCATTTTATACATTATGCAGTGGCGGCCTGGCTGTAGCAACTCATATTCAGCTTGCTTGCTTGCTAATGACATCACCAGGAAAATACTAGCCTACCTGAGTGGATTTGTTATTAGCTAGGTTGCGATATTACTTCCCCAGCTAACGTGATACATGATACTAACTTACGTAATATTACAGTCGATATTGATTTAGCCAACAACTGGATAAAAGATATAACGATACAAAGCTCTTTTTACTTGCCAAGTGCGATGCAGTAGCAGCCAATGAGCTGTCACCTGAGCTAATGTAAGCTAGCTGTAACTTAGCTGATAATGTAATATGCTAACGGTACGCTACTAGTATCATGGAGCCAATGGTCCAAATGAAATAGGAACACTGGTAATAGTAACATTTTACTAAATATCACTTACATGTATTTTCCAGCTTGCTTAATATGAAGATGGTCTGATTTGTGTTTGTCACTGGTTTAATTGATGCCCACCCTGCCAACATTTATGTGAGGGTCGTGAATGGGCTGAAAAATGGGCCCCCAATGGGATTGTCCATGGGTTCCATATTAGCCAAATGCCAGTTGCCCACATGGGTGGGTTATCCAAGTGGGCCCCACATAAGATAACCATTTTGGACCCATGCCCTCTTGGTACCCAGGTAGCACTAGCACCAGCTCACCCATGTGGGCAACTGGCATGGGGCTGATACGGAACCCATGGACAGTGTCATTTGGGACCCATTTTTCAGCCCATTAACTATCCACATGGGCCCCACATACAAATGTTGGCTGGGAAGGTGCTCGCTCACGGCTACCAAGCATGAGCAACAGGATGCTGAATGCAGAACACTTAACAGCCTCAGAGAGGTGTCACTAATAACTTTCTTAAAGTTACATACAGAACCTTAAAGTTATTTTACTGCGTGTAATGAAGTCAATCACACACAGAGCTCAGACCTAGGTTTAAATGCATTAAAGTGACACATCCCTTAAAAATGAGATAGAATTACAATTCAAATCTATTTCTTCTCACTCTTGTGGGGCTGGAGGGTTTTGTTGTTGGATGTGACGTGGTGGTCTGTATTTCTGACTCTTCGTCTCCCCCGTCTCTCTCCTCTGCTGTCTCCTTCTGTGTGTCTCCCTCTCTCCATTTGTGGAGTGGTGGACTGTGAAGTGCTGGTGCTGTCGCTGGTTTTGTGCTTCCATATTTCTAATATATTTATCACAGCGTTTGCCAATATTGCACACAAATTTTTCTGCTTTGTTTTCCACTTAACCCTGAAATGATCATTTTTCTCTTTAATTGCAGAAGACACTAACTGGTTCCCCAAGGAAAATATGTTCAGCTTTCAAACTGCCACAACAACCATGCAGGCGTGAGTGTCCAACCTTAAAGCACACATATAAATCTCACATGTGCACAAACACACACAGTCACATCTACGGTGTATCAAAGGTCAGGCTGATGTGTGGCGACCAGAATTAACGGACCGTGCTGGTGTTTTTTGCATGTTTTAGCATTATCACAAACCATTTTCCAAAGCTTGCTATAGGTTTTTAGATTGATTTCTTACCTTCCAGGCTGCCATTGATTTTCATTCCAGTAAGCTATAAAAACAGCTTGCAGACCTTTAAAGCTTGCTCAAGGAGGACAATCCATCATAGTGAATATTTTGTCAATGTTTTTTGTCAAAGTTGAATAATTGATGCGTGATAAAGCCTTTGTAAGCAGGGATTGTTCTGAAAGCTCACCTTGAGGACCATTTGACATCTTGATAGTTGGGCACTGAACAGCAAAACGTGACCAAAATCTCATTATCACTTCCACAATGTCCAAGTAGATTTTTTAGATTTAACTTTCTAAGAGCACCGTTTATCATTATATGATTAAAATAAAAGCTATAATTTGTCAACATCAACAAGTTTCAAGTATCTGTAAGCTAATGTTTCATAGCATGCCAAAAAGAAACCAATGGTTCCCTTCAATCTAATAAATTAGAAAACTAAGATTCTGCAGCCTTACTAGAGCGACTGTGTGTCTGTACTTAAATGCTGACAATGACAATGCCAACATGTAAGCATAATGTTCACCATGTTCACCATCAGGTGGGAATGTCATTAGTGCAAGTATTTGATTATTAATGAAAGCAATGGAAGAATTGGATGCACCGAATGACATTTTGACCTAATGGTGGCATTAGCTCAAAATTTTAGGGCTGGGTATTGTTTAAAAAATTACCTTCCCAGTGCCAGAACCAGTGCCCTTAAAGTGTTACCGATACCAATAGAGTAGGCTACTTCATTTGATACCTTTATTTTTGTACTTTTGTACTGTAAAATGCCACCAAATGTCGTAGTCGTGTAGCATAGCCATGCTTTCAGAGTAGCATCTCGGCACGCTGACATGCTAACTCTGTCAAATAAACTGCACTCGACCACTCATACCACCAAAGACTGTATCAATTGTAATCGCCTGGTAGTGGGCCAATCACACATCGCATTAAATCCAACAATGGCTGCGGTGATTGACTGTAAGCAAAACCATACAAATAGTCAGTTTTTCCCAGATCTGGATACAAAGAGGGAATAAAAGCTGGTATTGTTTGACAGGACAAGATTCCGTACTACTTAATACTGGATTATTTTGGTCGATACCTTAAAAGGTATTGAGTACCAGTTCCCAGCCCTAGAAAAGTCACAGGATCGCCAAAGTTTTTAGCACTTATCCGTCCAAAAAGTATTGAGATATATCAGTCTGGACCAAAGTGGTGGGCTGACCAACAGGCAAGCAATGTCTTCCCCAAAGTCACGCAGCTAGGATTGTAATATTCACACTTAATTGGCAGCAATGTTAATGTACTGTAAAACTTCAATTAAAAGCCCTGTCCCAATTAAGTGCCCAGTCCCTTTTACTTGCCCGGTGTGGCGCCACATGTTGACAAATAAATGTCTGTCTCAATTAGACGCCTGGTCTGGTTGCCAAGCAGTTCATTTTTTTCATAGTTCTTCGGTTGTGTAAAAGTGGGTTGTTGGCTGCCTCAAATTATGTGTCCATTCTTTGATTACCCTGTAAGTTATTCATATTCATGTAGTCTCTACAGGACCTCAGATCAAAATAATCAAAAGGGTTTTTTCTAAAACTTATTCCAAGTTGTGAGTATTGTTTTAACAGGATTAAGCGGTGATGGGTCGGTATGGTAGGTGCCGTAATCCTCGAGTGCCGAAACTTTCTCTCTCTCTGATAAACTGTCTGTCGGAGCTAGATCAAATGAATGACTGACTGATTCAAATATACAACTTGATTGTATTTTCCATCTTTGCTGAGTGACAGTTTTGTGTGAAAGGCATTAAAGGCCTGTCCCATATAGATGCCTGTCCAAAATACAGGCCTGTTGATTTCAGTGATTTAAGTGAGTAATAGCCTGGGGCTAATAATCGAAGTTTTACGGTATATGCATTTTAAAGTTTATGGGCCAAAACATGCAAAACCAACAGTAAAAAAGAAAAAAAACAAGGCACGTGTGTGTGTGTGAATGAGTGTGTGCGTCCATACAAAAATGCTTGTGAGCATCTGTGTGATAGCGACCTGAGTTTCTGTCATAAGATCACCTGCAGCTGTAAAAGATCTGAACTGTCACAACCACTTCACATCATAACGTTGAATCTCCAACAGCTTCCAGCAATCTGTTTCTCCCTGACTATCACCGTCTTTTTTCAAAATCTCTTTTTAAAGGCATCCTTTGCACTTTCCTGTTGCCTCTCATGTTTCATCTTGTGTTAGACGCTTGTTAGACCAAGTTCAGACCACAAAGGCAGACTCAGTCAGTATATAAAAGCTGTTTTTCATTTAGCCCATTAAATAAGCTCAAACCGGCAGCAATTACGTGGCGCTGCAACTTTACCTTTGATTCATGGAGGTCAACTATGACACACACTTTTTGTCTTTGTCTCATTATGCCTCTCCCAGTTCTTCCTCTTTGCTTTTTTGACTCGCTGCTCACTGGTGCTTAAACTGTGTTTTTTCTCTCCCTCTCCTCTCTTCTTGCATGCTAATTAATCCTGGGACACTCAAACAGGATATCGTGAGTATACCTCCCTGCTTGCTTCCTTTTTTTTTTCCTTAGCTCGCTTACCTCTTGTAACTGCTGTTCCTTAACTTCAGTGTCTACCATTTAACCTTCATCCTCGGGCTGAGTGATTGAGTTTCAGCTGAAAACAAACTGGCAATTAGACAGAGCCAGGGAGTATACAGTAAAGAGGTTTGTGTGTATGTGTATGTGTGTGTGTGTGTGTGTGTTTGTGGGTGGGTGGACCTTTTATATTATTATATTTCTCATCAATCAGCCTCTTATTGACAGTTATGAATTGTCAGGTAGAAGCCTAGTCAGCACAAATCATGTTTTTAATTCAAGTAAAACAATCCAAAAGGGGGAAAAAACTGAGGTAGAGGATTTTCATGCAACAGCAGGGATAAAGTCCGGTGTAATCCACTGCAGTTGAGTAAATCCGCCAAGCTCAAGTCAGAAAAATGTCTGTCCGTGTGTTGGCTGACCTGAACCCTGTCAGCTCACATCCACCCAGCAGTTCTGTCAGTTTGGCACACACACCTGCTCTCACTTAGGACACAGCGATAGATAGAGTTTGGCCATTTAAGATTTTTGTGGCAGTCATGTTAGCGCTCTAATCCTGCTCGACAGCCGCCGCCAATTATCACTGAATCTTTGCTGGCTGACTTTAGGCGTGTTTGGAACTGACTGTGGCAATTGGCTCTTGAGAGATTTGTTAAGAACAAGTATTTATAGTGCTAACATGTGATCTCTAGTGCCTTCTGGTAAAACTGTTTTCTCAGTTGGAGTTTAAGCAGAAGTCAGTTATAAGTCAGTTTTCAGCTCACATAAAACCTCGGTAGGTAAATACCCAGTGTGACATTTGTTGCATGCAAATTGCTAACTTCTGTCAAAGGATTTCTGAGTGTGTAGGTGAGCTGAGAAGTAAGCCATCAGATAAATGTTAACATTGATAAGTAACAGTGTATTCAGCCTTAACCAAGCCAAGTCTTGACATTTCATACTGCACAACCCCTGCTCCAACCACACCCTGCCTAACTAAACCTGACTAACCCAAGCTGCTCTTAAACGTTTTCAAGTTCTCTGTTTGTCGTCCGAGCTAACCTCTGGCTGCTAGCTTGAAGTAAATGTTAACGGTTTAGTCAAAGCTGTTACAACAGTGAAAGGATAAAGCTGGTAACGTTCTATGTGTTTCTTACTGTCAACAAATCCCATAAAAAGACCAAAACCAAGTGCTGGCAGTGTAGCCAAGGCATTTTTCTCTGTACCATAGAACTTTATTTTTATGCAACAAAACTCAAAGTCTACAGACATGCTAGTGATTATATGAGGCTATACCATGGATGTAGGATCTGGATTATAGACTCCAAAATGGCACCAATTCACCTGAATGAAAATTGCTTGCCAACTGAGCTGCAACATTTAATTGATTAGTTTACAACTATTAAATTAAGCCAAATACTTTGATAATCGACTTCAAAAAAGTCCACATTTTCTGATTCCATCTTCTTAAATGTGGATATTTTCTGGTTTCTTTATGTCATGTGATGTCATCTCAGGTTTTGGAGACACCTTTTCAGACATTTTATAGACCAAACAACAAGATTTATTGAGGAAATAGTCAACAGACCAATCAACAATGAAAATAACTGTTAGTTGGAGCCCTTATTCCAAGAGCATGCAGTCAAAAAGGTGTTCTTGCCTCTGGGTTTACCTTCGTGTGGTGTGACCCATTGTACATGAGCATCAGTTTCTTCTACTGGCTCCAGCCAGATGTTTCTGCTCGGTCCATGGACTTTTTATCGGGATGGTATCACGCACATTAAAATCTGGTTACTTTTTACAAATATAAAACCTTCATGGATTAAAGTCTTAATACTCTCTGGTATACGTAGGCACAGCAGTGTTCTGAGTTAAATGTTAATGTCAGGATAGCAGCATTATGACAATGCTTACATTCTGATCTTTAGGAAGTTCAATGCTTACCTTGTTTATTATCTTAGTGTCTCATTAGTTTGGAAAGTATTTGGTCACACCACAGACTTGATGATGGCACAAGAGAGAGAAAGTCATTAGGCTTTATCTTGTGGGGACTATGAATCCCTGTACCAAAGATAATGGCAATCCAACTAGAAGTTGTTGAGATATTTCAGTGTGGACTTACAGTAAGACAGACCAAAGACCAAAGACCACTGGCAGGGAAGTTAAAGTATTGAGAGTATGGATAGTAGATGATTTTATCATGGATTGTGAAAAAAAAACAACAAAAAAACAAAACAAACCAACACTCATAAAAGGTTAATTGTGGTGATTTTTTATTATTGGGATAATCGTGAATATTGTGACTTGAAAAAGCTGTCCAGCTCGCTATGGTAATTTACTGATTTATTTTCATTTTGAAACAAAGGGGAGCCCCGCATCTTTCCAGTCATTCAAATATCCAAAGGCTCTTTCAGGCACAATGCAACAATACCAACACTGCACTCTGAAACCTATTATTTCCAATGGTCACTACAGTTTTTCAAGTGATGCACAGCCACCTGTGCTGAACCCAGCAGTAAACACAGCTCAAATTGTGTTGTGTCTGAAAGTGCCTCTAGACCGCTTGAATGGCTGAAGGCTTCACTTGCCCATTTTATCCCCACAAAAATTCAAATCTTATTTAAGACTGTTTGATTGTTTGTTTTCACTTAATAGGATGTTCATTTAGAAAGATGTGTCCAGTCTTTAATGCAATAAAAATATTCTTCATTATGTTTCCTGATAATGTGAGGTAAAGTGATTCATTCATTCATTGATGATCATGAAGATAATATCACGAATTGCAATTAAGAAGAACCTCAACATGAAATTTCATGAAACTGAGAGAAGAGCTAATTCATTGTTGGTTTTGGTTCTTTTATGGGATGTGTTGACAGTAATAAAAATAAAGAATAATGCCAGCCTATGCCTTTATAATTACACATTGTTCTTTGGGGAATTTACAATATACCCTCCACTACTTACCCAGAGTCAGTCAATTATATTAAGCATGGTTGGAGATGCTCTGTCTACATCTCCGTCTCTGCTTTGGACAAATGTTAATCAGCTTCACAGGACTGTTGAGTCGCACCATTCCTGGTTAACAACAGTCAAGTCTGTTGAAAACACTATCACACATCGACAGTGATGCATTTCACACCACGTTTGTACTTTGACACATAAAGTGGTGTCACTTTCTGCTAGCCAGAACATTTTCAAAAGTTTGACAATGATGTAAATGAGCGGCAGGCTTCCACAGCAATTTGGCCGTCTTCGCTGACGACCTTTTGTTGGTGGGTCAAAGCTATAACATTCAAAATGTATCCATGAAAAATTAACACAAGGCTGTGGATATGAAGTATTAAAGCCACAGCTTTGGAGAAGGTGCACTTTTTCAAACAGGGCTGCTACTTGAACCCAGAGGCCTCCAGGTGCAGAATTACAATCAAATTTCAACATTAATTTAAATCGCACCTACGAATATATAACAAGTATTCATGACTGGTTCTGGGGAAGTATGAAGAGTCATAAAATCCCCCTCAAAACAAACGAAGAACTATATGAAGTGAAACTACTGAAGAGACACAGAGGGTCACAAGATCAGTGTCCCTATTGGAAGACGGATTACATGCAGACTGCCACATTTGTTGCAAGGGTGAATAGAAAATAAGACTCGAGCTGGTGATGTGACTCGACTTTTTGGTCTTTATACTCAAAGCTAGCTGCTGCCTACCTACAACAGCCTCCCCTTCACAGCCAAATAAACCCTGCAGCTGAAAGCCCTGGCATCAGCCCCCCCTGCACTGTCCTACCCCTCGCTACACCAGCATTCTAGCTCTCTCATCCCTTTAATACTGTGCCACGTCCCGGCAGGGCTTTCCGGGGATTTGTGCAGAGAAAAAGGAGAGAGAGGGAGCAGGATTCGGCAGAAGTCATCCAGAGGTACGAAGCGGCCCCTGCCAGGGTGTGCTTTGCTGTCGTGCTGTTTGCGCTTGTTTCTGGCTGTAGCTCCGTTGTCGCTTATTTACAGCCGCGTCTAATCTGACTAAGCCAAAGAGTCACAACGTGGCATTTGAAGGTGAGGACGTCAGCAGCTTTGAAAAGGATCTGCTTACTGGTTGCCCTGCTACAGTGCCCCAATTTCTAGGCTGGATATTTACTGCCACCCACAGTGAATTGGATTTTTATTCTTAGACAAAACCAAAAAGATCAAAACAGGTGCATATTGTATAAGTGGTTAAAAAAAAACTCTCTGATAAGTCTATTGTGGATTCTGTTCAGCCATACCTAGATTAACTGCATTAGTAGCAAACACGCACCTAAGAATGGTTTTGTTGGGCTGTCTTCCATTCAGTGGACACCAGCTTTCAAACTCACAATATGTCACTGCAGCATTCAGCCACAAATATTCCTGCACTACCCTTAACAAACAAGAATTTGTATTCCCCTTAAAGTTACAAAAAATAAATATAATTTTTCAAATCCACTGGAAAATCAGAGTGAGATTCTGTAATGACATCAGTAGCAAGTTCGGAGACCGTCCCACTCGGGCCCAGATGCTCCGTCACACAGGGGCAGATGGTGAATGTGACACCAAGCAGTACATCTCAATTCCTTTGACATCTCGGTGTCATCCATCTGCGGTGTCAGCGCATTAACGTGGTGCGTTATTTCATCAGAGTGAGTGATTTAAACATGAGACACACTTTGCCTTCCTTGCCCTTAAATCCACTGAAAAAATAATCATGCATCCACCTGAAACCATCACTTAAAAGAGGATTATATCTTATCACAGAGTCACACTAAGGCCACGTCCACCCTGAGGCAGCCAGGTTTTTAAAGTGAATGCTTATCTATTTCCATTCTTGTATTTTAACTCTCACTCAGCCGGATGTTTGACCACTGAAGACAGATCAAGCAGGAAAACCAGTTTTTCCACTGGAAAAAAATAATTAGAAAATGCTGCTCTTGTGTTCCAGTGTGGACAGATATAAATTACTCACGACACCTGCCATTTATTGATAACACAGTATGTGTCCTGACACTCTGTTCTTCAGCCGACACTTTGAAAACAGCAGAAAGCTCCTTTCAAGATATGGCTCAGAGCTGCTGACTCAAAATTGAAGCATTTCTGTATATTTTTTTTATTTCAATCTGGATGGCAGCGTTAAGAAAGCAATAAAAACATCAATGTGAATGAAATAACCTTTGACACATAAACAGCATTTTTTTTTTAAATCTCTCTGCCTTAGTGTGGATACGGCCTGAGCTGCAAAGCAGAGCAGAAATTATTATTTTCGCACACCAGCAGTTTGCAGGCAGTTCGTCTGTCACGTGATCCTCATTCCCACATAGTAGACAATATTAACCACAGTTATAAACAACAGCAGTGCACAAAGAAAAAGTAAAAGAGCCATTTCAGCGTTGCTCTTAATCACTCCCTGTAATCTCACAGTAGATTTTGATGTGAGGTGTCCACTCTCCTTTTCATCATGCATTATTACCATCTCTAAATAATGAATCTGATTCTTTAGATTTTCTGAAGTCGAAAATATTGAAGACCCATCAAATCTGAATTTAAGACTTTTTAAGGCCTTAAATTAAGAAAACTTGATTTAAGACATTTAAAGAATTTGTAAGGATCTGTACACACCCTGGATTTATACTCAGCCCAGTCACCAGAGGAAAATGTTGGCATTGCACCTTTCTGCAAACCATGAATACATACAATTTGCACAGTTCATAGGTATTAAGCTCCAGACCACTGTTCAAGATCAACAAACAAAACCAGTTGTGTTTTAGCGAGTCATCAGTGTGATTCAGTCAGCTTTTTTTAGGGCTCCAAATGTGGATGTTTTGTAGCAACCTGTGTTTTCCCAGCAGCTTTTTAGGCTCCAAATGTAGGTGTTTTGTAGCAACCTATCTATTTTTCTAGTGGCTGTTTAGGCTTCAAGTTCGGGCATTATGTAGCAACCTGTGTGTGTTTTCCTAGGGGCTTTTTAGGCTTCAAATGTGGGTGTTTTGTAGCGACCAGCTGGCAGAGGTAGTAGCAGAAAAGGTTACAGAGACATCCCTGCTTTTCCTGCCAGGATTGTGCCCCCAGAACCAGGTATTTTAAGCCAAAACATGATCTTTGCCGAACCATAACTAAGCAGTTTTGTGCCTAAATGTAACCACACATTAGGCACAGCATTGCTGAAACAAAAAGGTTCAATGTTTACCCCACACACAGTAATAACGTGCAAATGTAACAGATCCATGGTTTACAGAAACGTACAATGCCAACATTTTTCCTGGTGACTGGGTTGTTATACTTCAACTCCCCTATTTATCAGAGGCAAATACTGTATTTTCATACTACTGTACTGTACTTTAATTCACTACATTTATTTGAGAGCTTTCTTACTAGTTACTTCATAAATCTAGATTCTTCCAAAACATACTTAACAGGTATATTCTGATGTATTAATATAGAATATGTTACCAGCAGTAAATGAGTTAGTAGTGGTTAAAATTAGCCCCATCTTTACCTGCTGTACAGCAATGCTTACAATAATCATAATCCAATAATATAACACATTTTATTCAGAAATGGGTCACATCCTGCATATGGAGTACTTTCACTTTTAATGTATTATGCTAATACTTAGACCAAACCCCGGGCAAGAAATAAAAGACATTATCAAAGAAACACAGAAGACTGAGAGAAAATTCACACTTCATTAAAAGAAAGAGAAGAAGAAAGAGACAGGAAGTATGCTTATGAGGAGTGAGAGGACAGAAAAGAGAAATGAATCACTGTAAGAAAGCAAAGGAACCAAGACGATGTGTGAAATAAAGCAGGTGTGATCATCATTCCTGTTTAAATAGAAAATATAAAGAGGCAGTCTGCACATATTAGATCTAAAACATGAATCCCTATTGTTTGATATTAATAATAGTTGACTTACTTCAAGTTGTAAAATATTGGTACAGGGTTAAGCTAATAACTCGAGTGAAACGAACAAGTATCTGTTATGAAAAATGTACCTTTTAGGAGATCTGATTAAAATGTCAATGTCCATACTTGTACTGAAAGAAAATCCTCATTTGGGGAGCTGTGTTCAGTCTTTTGTGATCAAAAATGATCGACAGCTCAATTTTGAGATTGTTCTGTCAGTAGTTTTCCTTTAAGTATTAAATATAGCAACTTCTAATCAACCCATATCAACTTGTAGGTTTAAATAACAACTTATGGCTAGGGTCTACCAATTTCCAGTCTAACTCCATGTTTAAACCCCGCCCGCTCCGAGTACAGACACGGATACAGACTGATTAAAGCCAGGTACACACATAAGGATTTTATAAATCTTAAGAGATTTTTTATCCGTGCAAAACCCCGCAGATGAAGATAAAAAATCATGGATTGAACAGTTTTGATCGTACTGTGTGTGGTGTGCTCCGATATTCTCAACACAGCACACCACACACATAAATATTCAGCTGTTAGCTAGCTAGCTATTAGCTTAACTGATAACTCCATGGCACTGGCAATTTCTTGCCAACTCTTGTCCTTATCATTCTTGTTGTGATACGACTTGGCGGAGACATTATATAAACACGAGCTGGTCCTTCCATTTCCGACGTCCACCTGACTTTGTGCTTTGGGTCGGCCATGCTTACTTCTTTATTTACTATGTCTGCTTCCTTGTTCCTCAGTCAGCTCGCTTCTTGATTGGCTACATTCCATTCCATGTCACAATTCACGGAGTCAGGACTCGGAAGTCGTCGATACACATGAGGATTTCTTATCGTAAATATTGAACCAAGTTTAATATTTACGATTGTCGCCCCGACCCTTTTCCAAGCAAATTATCGGGACAAACTGACTCTTAACACACCTCACACCACAGGATAATCTTATAGGATAATCTTATGAGACATAAGATAATTGGGCGTTTGCCATCCTTGGTCGGGAAGGGGGAAAATCGGGACAAAATCAGCCCAATTATCTTTATGTGTGTACCCAGCTTTAGTTGGTTGAACAGATACAGATCCGATATTGGTGTACTTGCTCTTTCCTGATTCAGTGGTTCCCAACTGGTCCAGTAACAGGATCCAGATTCCTCCTTAGTCATTAGTTTAAGGTCCACACAGTTTAATACATTCAGCGTCATACTTGCCCTTGGCCATGTGTTCGAGCTAGTTTTCTGTCTCTGTCAAGTAGCTGTCCGTTAGTCACTCACTCTACAAAATGCCGTAAATTACTTAAAAATAAAGTGTGTTTTTAGGAACTTCCGGCCCATTCAGGTGATACGTGACCAGCTTTTGGACAACGACACACCAGTTGCGGACCACTGTCCTAATGGGTAGGGCCAAAGCAGTAATTAGCAGATGGAACAGGAGAAATCAGCCAAATTTCAAAATAGGTAAAATCTGAAAATAATGGCAAACATATGGAAGATATATCGGGAAATGGGTAGAAACAAGTTGTTGAGGGTTATAGAGAGTTACAAAAAGAGCTGAAGAAGACGAAGGGAAGGAGGACCTGTCAGATTGTCTTCAGTTGGAAGCGGAGGTGGCCATGGTTTCTCTCACATTTCTTCCCTTTCTTTTTAAATCGCATTAGCTGTGTCCACATCTCTCCTTTGTGGGCAGCTTAGGTTTAAGCACAGGACATTCAGGGTGAAACCATGTCTGTCTAGCTCCGTATTAGTGTGTTTAAGATCTCTTTATGAAAGCGCAAAGTAAGTAACGGCAATGTGGCTTATCTGTAATTAGTACCATGTTATATGTGCTCTTTTTTAGACTGTGTTTGAGCTTGAAATTTAGTGTTTGATGTTGCAAGTTAACTGTTGTTTTGCTGACATTTTTATGGAGTTGAACCAAGGATAAAGACTCCAAATTCTATTTCTTTTGCCTTTTATGCTGCTTCTATTTTTATGTGCTTCTCCACCACCAGATAAACATGAACCCACAAACACACACACACACACACACACACACACACACACACACACACACACACACACACACACCACATGCTGAGATCATTAATCATGAGTGTCGACTGGTAGCTCGGTGCTCTGAAACTGTGTGTAGATGCGACATGGGAGGGAGGCAGAAAGATAAAAGGATGTTTATCTGGGGCTCTTGCATAGAACATCATGTCAGCATCAGGCGGAGAGTTGCAGAGAAGACTATACAAACCCTGCTGCTTTGTTGTTATTAAAGACGCTAAATGGATTTCAAGTGGAACATGCTAATGCAAAGTCACCGTATTTAATTACTTATTCACTACAAATATATAGCGTCGACAGACCGTTGTATTGTTGGGAGGAGGCATGAAAACACTTGTTGAAATTAAGTAACAAAGCCTTTCAAATTGAGACAATCTCAACATGTTTGTGTTTGATAGTTTGACATATTCTGTCATTAGACAGTGTAAAGCAACAAGGAATTAGGGAACAGACCGAGTGTGATGACAACCATGTTTCCGAAACATGGGGATCAAACCTTAAATTATATATATAATGCTGTTTTACTCTTTGGCAAGTATAAACTTAATCTTTAAATAGTCTGTCACAATTACAGTCTTACTCTGTCAGACTGACGCCACAGTTCTGCACCTGTGACTCCTCTGAAGAATATTCTTTCATTGTAGAGCATCATTAGCCCATGATTAGCCGCAATGAGATACAGTAGTCTCGATTCTTTATAACCACATTTGAATAATGAGGATAAGAAAAGCCTCCTTTGTGCATCCAGGCTCTTTTAGCCCAAAGATGTTAAATTTGATGTGTTTGATCCTGTAACCAGTAACAGACTCTAATGGAGCCTGAGTGATGATTAGCCGGCCAATATGGAGGCATTGTGTATCCGCCGACTCATTTATGTGCTGTGCTCTTAAGCTACGCCACCATTATTGTAACATTATTTCCACTGATAAGTCCTCCAACCTACCAATGGGGGCCCTCAGAAATATTTTGTGTGGCCCCCAAACATGACATGAAATGCTTGCATCATACTTAAATCACCCGCGGTCCATTTCAACGCTTTCACTGTCAATAGCTTATATTTAATAAACTACAAGGCAGCTGCATTAAACTGCATAAGAGCACCTCAAAGGTGTAGCAAAAAAATACTTTCTTTCATCAATGCTAGTGCCGTTAGCTAGAATCGGCGATTTCAGTGGACAACTCACGGTGGTGCAGTGATTAGCACTGTCGCTTCACAGCAAGAGGGTTCCTAGTTCGAACCCAGGGTGGGAGGCTCAAACCCAGGTGTGTGGCGTTTACATGTTCGTTCCATGTCAGGGTGGGTTTGCTCCAGGTACTCCAGCTTCCTCCCACAGTCCGAAGACATGCAGATTAATTGGTGACTCTAAATTGCCCGTATTGCCCCTACGACCCTCAACAGGATAAGCTGTTATGGAAGATGAATGAATGAACTCACAGCTAATCCCGTGCAGCCCTCAATATATGTTAGTTTCCTGAATTGGCACTTAGTCATCAAAACTTTAAGCACCCATGCCATTAGGCATTTGTACCTCTAATACGACCCACAGGAGCCATTCCTATATTAACGCCACAACTGGTGGATAACAGAAAAGCTTGAATATGACCGTCGATGGTTGCAGGTTTAAACTCATGGTTAATGTTGTGTAATGATCTCAGTTGGCAATAAAACTATGTGGTTAGGTTTAGACTTCAAAACTCTTTCTGTTCTCGTTAAAATAACCCAACATTGACTTTTGGTTTCACCAAGGACACTAACAATGGTCTCCTGGCTGAAAGTCATGTGCTTGTTTGACCCATCCACCCTTAGTGTACTTTGTCGCTCTTTCTACTACATTCCCTAACATTCTCTTTTGCTCACCTCATAATTACCACAGCCACCAGAGGTCGCCGCCTAACAATAAACGTACACATAGGTCGTAATTGCCTCTTATAGAAGCAACCTATGTGGTCATATCTTGGAGGAGGACAGTCTCAAAAGTACGGTTGGAGTATGTTTGGGTTATTCACGGTCAACCCTTCAACAGATGAAAGTGACCCATGTGAATGTGGTTAAGTCTTAAAGTACTAGTGTGAAATTGGTGATGACACAAGCTTTTTCTGCTTCCTTCTGAGCTCCACAGTGTGGATATAAAAGAGCTTAAAAAATATATAATCTAATAAAAATCTGAAACACAAGCTAATGTAAAAGTAGAGCATTGGCCAGGAAGAATGTGGTGTAACTAGGTTTGTAGATGTTACTTTATGTTGTCCACAATTAAAGTTGTTGTTGGAGCATCTGATCATAGCACAGAGCAGAAGAGTTTTCTAAGTTAACATATGTTGAAACAAGACAAAATTTCATTTACACATTTTTAGATTTGAAACTTAAAGTCAATGGCATCCAGTGAACATGTAGCTGGTTCTACAGGATCTTCTGAACATTGTAATTGTGTAACGCTCAGCCGATCCAGACACTATTCTTTCGTAACCAAATTTGAGCAATCCTTTTCAAAAACGTTAATGCTGTGCAGTTACTAGGAAAATGATGACAATATCAGCCAGATTTTCTTTTCAAGTCTCAAATACCGTCATCCTACCAGCCTCAGAAATCTAGTACATGTCAGGCTTTAGCCCCAAATACAAATAAAACAGATCAGACATGAACGTCTTGGCCAAAACCCACCGGTGTTGAACACATGCAGACACAACATGGATCAACAAAGCAGCATCTCCTCCGCCTGAAACAAAGTAAGGGAACACACACCAGTATGCACCGAATAACCTCCCTCTGATGCACCATCATTGCCTCTGACGCCGTTCTGCCAAGAGCAGATGCATCAAACCTACAAAATACTAAAGAAGGGCTTCCCTTTTGGCTGTTGCTACATGAATGAATCTCCTGCGTCTCATAAACCTACACTATAAAGAATGAAAAGAGGTACTTTGCCAATGCGGTACATTACACCCACACTGCTCCTGTGACAAGTATTTTCCATTCACGTTGACAGGGAAATTAGTATATTTACCTATAATTATCTCTTTTTTAAATAGTAGAAATAGACGCTTGACACTAAACTCTCCTATTTGTCTTTCCTTGCTTTTGTTATTTCCCGCCCACCCCTCCCTCTTTCCTCCTTCTCCTCTTTACATTTTGGTTCTTCCTCTGTCCTCTGTTATCCCTCCTCGGCTTTGATTCCTCTACCCACAGGAACTTCCGGAAGCATCTTCGGATGGTGGGCAGCAGGAGGATGAAAGCACAGAGTGAGTCAGAGATGTGTGTGTGTGGTTGATACGTTTACTCAAATTGACTGTGATGTTGTTCAACCCGCCATCATCTGTGTTATTTTTCTGTTTTTCTGGTGTGTTTTTTGCATGTGCGAGGCACCAAACGCTGCTGCTTCACGGAGATTCTGTAACGCTCTATTGCTTCACATTGAGGATTATGTGTTCAATAGTGTGTGTGTATGTGTGTGTGTGTGTTGATAACAAGCGATGAGTCTGTGCATGTGTGTGTATATGAGTGTGTGAGTTGTGGGTGGTCTTTCCTGTTGCATCGCTTTAAATGTTTGGAGGTTGTTGTTTTGGTTGGTTGGTTGCAAAGTTTGGCGGCAAAGATGCTAAATGACATATTTTTAATAATGCAAAACACAAAGGGACGGAAGGGTTGTGTGTCTATGTGTGTGAGTGTTGCTACAAATCTATAAGACATTGATAGAACACCAAAATGTACAGATTACTTAGTCTGGATTAGATGTGGCTTCAGTGGCAATGTGAGTGTAATTTTGTTATGTGACTGGTTTGTAATGTATTAGTTTGTCCAGTGTTTTGATACTGAAAATTAGAACAGAAACAGGACAGAACAAATTAAACTCAATGTGTCAAGTAAGTTGGAGAGGTGAAAAGTGTTGTAATTATACCGTCTGTGCAAAATTTGGCACCAAATGTCACAGCTTTTTAGGATACTTCAAAAAAGATGTCATTTTTCATTTCATATTTAACACTTAAGACTCATTCTTCATCTGAAGAGCAAAATTTGATGACCAATTAAGAATAATTATTTCTAACAGAAACATGAATTTGTTTGCAGAAGTGCTGTGAAAATCACCCAGCAGCAATTTTTGCCATTACTGTCTGGTCCAGTACGATTAAGTCAGAATAAAAGAAGAAAAGCTATTACGGCTGATGAGCCTGAACCCAATTAAAACCCCACAAATGCATCACCTATCATTGCAGAGACCAATCCCCCAAATTTTGTACCTCATCATATATTTGCCCTGTGGACATTTTTTTCTAAGCCCCAAAATCTTGATGCTGCTCACAGTAATGTCAGTAAAGTTGTTCAACACCTCAGACTCTCCCTGCTGTGAGGAGGAAGTAGTTCTCCTGGAGCCAATTTCTTCTTCAGACAGTTTTTCCCCCCTCACATCTCTGCATAGCTTTGGGTGAGCAGAAATTCTCCTCAGTGTCACAGAATCTGGTCCAGAGGCTGCGGTGTTGATTAAAGGAATATTTCACCACCCAAATGAGCATTTGTATACCAGTTACTCACTCTGTGTTAGGTTGAATGTGTGAAGAAAGCTTTGTTTTTCTCACGTCTGGTGAACGAAGAATCCAAAAACAGAAAACAATGATAAATTGGAGTCGACATTCCGAGTACTCAGTACTGCTAAGGGGCTTATCCATCCTCTCTTTAAAGCCAGTGTCCATTGACCAAAACAGTAATTTTACCTCACTGAACACATTCTCACATGCCTCCGGTGAACAAAAAATCCAAAAACGTATTTTTTTTCTTGATGACTTTAGGTAATAGGTGAGTGCTTTTAACAACAGGAAAACTGTATCAAAACTTTACGTTACAAACTCTCACACAACTCTTGCAGTATAATCCAAGTCTCATTTATCCAGTCCTATGCTCAGTACTTCCAAAACAGACGGCCCTTTCTGATGGGAAACTGAACTGAAAGTGAAACTTATCTATGTTCTCTTCAAAGCCAGACTTCATTGACAAAAACAGCAATTTTACCTCACTGAAGACAGGAGCTGCTGGTCTACCACTGCCTCGATTGGTAGTTTGTTTATGTTGTTGTGTTCGGAATCACCAAAGTCACATAATAACACAAGCAATTGATCAATCGAGGCAGTGGTAGATCAGCAGCTCCTGTGTTCAGTGAGGTAAAATTACTGTTTTGGTCAATGGAGTCTGATGTTAAAGAGAGGATGAGTAAGTCTCACTTACAGGCTAGTCCTCCATCAGAAAGGGTGGTCTGTTTTGGAAGTACTGAGCTGTACTGAGTACTGGGATCACCTATGACTTCAATTCGTCAATCATTTTTTCTGTTTTTGGATTCTTCTTTCACAGGAGGCATGCAAGAAAAAACTTCTTCACAAATTCACTGTAACACAGGGTGAGTAGCTGAATGGTCATTTGCGGAGTGAATTATTCCTTTAAGTCAAATGAAACAAATGATGCATAACGATCCTGCCCAATCACACCTTAGACCCCATTAGATCAATCCAGTCACGATTATGAAAATCAAAAAGAGGTTCATAGAGTTCCTTTGATGTTGAGATCATGAAATAGGAGAAAATGTTTTGATATGATTGCAAGTTATAAAGCAATTCTTGTAATGTCTATATTTTTTTAAAAAAAATGTCCTTTTGATCATGAGTAAAAACATGAAATCATTAAAAAGCTAACCTTATGAACGATTCAGCTAATGAAAAGACATTTGTACTTGAAAAGAACAAGTTGGAGTCACAGGAAAATGAACAGAAGCGTTAGCGAGGATCCATCAGCCTAGAAACCACAGAGGACCAAAAATATGGCGCCTTGAGGGACACTGTTGATTAACCGTGTCAAACACTTTCAAGAAGTCTAAAAATATTGTAAGAGCACAGTGATTACTCTTCAAAGCAGAGCAGATTTTATCAAGGCTCAATAAATCTGTGAAACAAGGACAGTCCTTTTAAATCCGTACTGATGATGAGCAGCAGGCTTCTTTATAATGTTAAAGATGGATGATTGTTGGCGTACTGTATGTGTGTGTCAGGGTGTGTTTGACGGTTTGTACGTGCAGGCATTTGTTTGTGTGTATGTGCAGAGGAGGGATGGCATTGTGTGTACACTATATTTGTGAGCTGCATTAGTCTTTTCATTTATGTGTTTTAGGTGGTGAGTGTGTAGACGAGACGTCCAGTTTGCGAGCTCGTTAGTGTGTGTGGTGTGTTTGTGTGACTATCTCTCCCCACCTGCACTAGCATTCGCTGAGCGTAGATCGAAGAGTTTCAACCGT
Organism: Epinephelus fuscoguttatus; assembly: GCF_011397635.1. Classification (NCBI taxonomy): domain Eukaryota; kingdom Metazoa; phylum Chordata; class Actinopteri; order Perciformes; family Serranidae; genus Epinephelus; species Epinephelus fuscoguttatus. The sequence goes on from NC_064769.1 coordinate 22,304,169, forward strand.
TCCTGGAGTGACCCCACCCCTGTCAAGACAGACCCTCCTCATGAACCTAGAGACAGTGAGTTAACACAGACTCACGCATGTGCATCTACACACACCCACACATGTGCACACACAGACGCTGACACACAGTTTCTTACAACTAATTAAGTGGTAATTAAAAAAATATGGAAGGAGGCTTTAACTCTGAAGTAACCAAATCACAATAAAGATTAACTATGCAGAATTTTCATAAAAAACAAAACAATGTATAGACTTAATTATCTGCAGAGACTCTGCCCTCTGCCAGAACTTCCTTGTTTGAGCACACAGGTGAGGTCGGGCCTTTATGAAAAGGTAGCGAGCACATGCCACACAGTACCCATCATGCATCTATGAGATACAGTGCCAATATAATGCAAATATAGCAACGCGAAATGCCAGATGAGAGAGAATCTAGGATTGGCTTTTACTTTAACTTTAGCTCGCAAGCTTGTTTACAAACCAGACCCCTTGCACTGAAAAAATTATCACGTGCAGCTAATTACAACCTGTGCTAACATTTATTGTAAGGCAGGCGCCCTCTAGTGGCCATAGTAATTGACCCTTTACTAAGAACCACCCCTTTGTGATGGTCCGTCAACCTGTCTGAGCTAACATGGAGCCCACACTGTAACTAACTGCACTCCCTGGAGAAATATTATCAAAGTTTTTGAAAGATGAAAAAGGGATTTCAAAGAGAAGCAGACAGAAGTGTCCACTATATGCCTTTGAAGGATATATCCAGGATGTCAGACTCACTTAGCAGCAACAACAGGTTAAAAAGACAAAGATAGTTAGAAGCTAAAGCCGAACTATAGGCTACAGATCACAGTGTAAAAGTGAACCACCACGTCACTGCTGATCAACACAGAAGACAATGAATATAAAGGGAAACTTTGCTGATATTGAACCAGCTGTGTGGCATCACAGTGTGTGCAGATGAACAGTGTTTGGCTTTGCCAGCAGACAAGCGAGGAGCTCTGGGGGAAGCCAAACAATATTCATCTGCACACAATTCAATGACACACAGCTGGTTGGAAATCAGCAAAGTTTCCATGCTTCCCTTCACTGGTTCCTGTACAGTAGGGTCGGGGCTTTTTCTCACTGTTATAATTATTAAAAAGCAAAAGCAGCATTCAGTAGGCTATATCTTCAGTAGCTAGCTAGCTAACCCTACACTTTTCAGGGTTTGATTTTGGTTTTGGAACAGGGAAGAAACGTCTATGTTTTTCCAACCTCTCCAGGTAACGAGTATCATTAATACACGACATGTCCCAGACACAACATTTAGTTCCAAATCCACAAAACCTGCCTGAAAATGAAGGAAATCTGAAACGACTGCATTTGAGTCAATGGAGCACAGCTGTGGTGTTGGATCTTAAGCTACGCTATGATTGGCCAGTCTGCTTTTGAGGGGTGGGACTAAGCAAAGGGTCAGTTATTACCGGTGCAAGAAGAGGAAGTTATGTGACTTAGCATAAAAAGCGACAAAGTCTGCGTAATGTTGTACAAATATCAAAGAAGAACCAGATGGGTGGGCGGGAGGGGTCAAACAAACACAGGACTTTGACTCTGAGATCATGTTCACATCTTGAAGTTACTGTTGACTTCTTTTAATAGCAATGTAGTCAGTATACTAGCATGATTTTAACTGTAACCGAAGGTCATATAAGTCAATTTGGAAATCAGTAGAAATCAACCTGTTCTGTCATTTAGCAATGAGAGAGCATTGTTACACACACAGTAACATAATACACCTTTAACAAGTTCTGTAAAGTCATGTGTAATGTCAATTACATGGTTAATAATCAGTTTGTATTCCCAGCATTAACAGAGAGAGGAAAAAGTAAAAATCAACGTGGTCCTATTTATGTAAATGTAAAACCACTTCCAAGAGCACTAAATTCTCATTTGTCTACAGACAAAATTAATCAAATATCACAACAACTGCCAGATACAAACATGTCCTTTTAAAGACGTTAATCAAAAACTGTTTGTGTCCTCTTGTTCTCGAGTGTTTACAATCATCTAAAACAGCTGCAGCAGGACTTGTGAGAACAATGGACTAAGTGTGCAGTTATAAATAACCCGTTTGACCCGCTGTGCCCTCACATCTTGACTGGCAGATTGATTACAGCTTAAATTTGCTTTGTGCTCACTCAGTGCTTTGGTCACTAATTAATTTCCATACACAGGCGGCTCATACAGAGTTGAAAGCCACTTAGCGGCATTTGTCAGCCATAAAAAAGGGTCTGGTAATAAGCACTTTGATATACGAGCCGACTTACTGTACCGATGGAATGAGGCCAAATAATCTGTAGTCGAAAATGAAGGTCAACCAGTCAGAAATAATGCAAAGTATAGTACAGTCACTGTGTACTTTGTACAACTAAGTACAAATTTGAGGTACTTGCACTTTACGTGTTTACCAGTTATTTCCTACGATTATTTGGCAATGTATGAGTGGGAGAGTGCTTTGTCTCTTTATCTGACAGCTGTTATTAGTTACCACTTCCATTTTTTTCCTCTTTCTTCTTTCCTCCCTCAGCTGATTTGAAATGCTGGAGCTTATCTGGATATTAAGATTGATTTTTACATATAAAGTTTTAAAGGGACAGTGTGTAAGATTTGGGGGGGGGATTTAGTGGCATCTAGTGGTGAGGACTGCAGATTGCAATCAGCTGAAACTTTTCCAGGTTAGAATTCCTTCAGTGTTTATTGTTCAGGAGGTTTTTAGCGGGAGCTGAATAATCCACAGGGGCCTCTTCCTCTCCAAAACAAATAAACCCAGTTATTAAAACCACAAAAAAAATAAATAAATAAATAAATAAAGCAGTTTTATGTAACAAATCATGTTTCTCCAATGCTGTTTGGCTCTTTGCAGACTGACCGCTAGCCCAGCACCTGCTATTGTGTGCTCTAGGGCTATATCAGGATATGAGATTTTGGTCATATCGCCCAGCCCTAATGTGTGCTTACTTAATTTTTGATCCAGACATTCAGGAGGTTTTTACCATGAGTTGAATTATCTGCACAGGTCTCTTCCTCTCCAAAACAAACACACCTGGTGATTTAAACTGTTAAAAACACTGAATAAAGTAGCTTCACATAAAATAAAATAAAAATCTGTGTTTTTCCCAACACTATTGGCGGAAACAAGAAAATCAAATGGCCCTGTCTTGAGCCAGTTTGTAGAAGCATGCCAATGCAACATGACCTGCTCCCTGCATGGACGTGTTACTCTAAGGTAACAAAACCCAGACGATTCTTATTTCAGGTGATTTTACACTAAAGAAAACATAATCATTATATTATGTTCCTTTTCTGCCAATATATCCCCCAACAAACTGTTCTTTTAGGAAAATGTAAAACAGAGTAAATAAATGTTTTTCAATTATGATATTGCTAAATTAACTTCTTAACTCATTTCATAATCGGCCAACTGGAAGGGAGCCTAAAGTGACTCGAATTTCCATCAGTGTTCTCTGCTGATTTAGTTACTTGAAAGTTGAAGCCACTTTTTCACACAGACACATGCCAAATAGGACTCGTGATATAACAGTATATTGTACTGTATGTACTGTAGTGTAGATCTCTAAGGTGACATTTTGTCATCACTGTTTTACAGCCAATTCCTGATTTTGGCAGATCAAGAACACCAAGCACACAAAAAAAATCCAAAGACACTTGGCACTTAAACACACCATCACACGTACAAACTGACTGTCTCTGCTGTTGACTCTGACCCTGTCCATCTGTCTCCCTATGACCGTGGGTCTTTCTTCAACTTTGTGATGCTCTCTCTTTCTGTGAGTATGTCTTCCAAATTGGAGTGTGCGTCTCAGTCCGAATGTGTGTCAGCTGGTACAAATGTTAATGCGAGGAGCGTGTGTCTTAAGTGTTTCTTGAAGGCTTTGAATACGAGTATCAACACACACTGTTTGCATGTGCTGTTTGTCTATGTCTGAGTATCTGTGGTTTTGTGTTTTTTCTCCACCTCCATCTTCAGTGTTTCAGAGTGTGATGAAAGATAAATGAACTGTTGATGACAGTCTAATGGTGTGGTTGATGCTTCATTCTTCCTCTTTCCTGAGGGAAAGGTATTGTTCTCTGGAGGAGCAACATTAATCTTCAATCTTGCTTGTCATTTTCTCCTTTTTCATGCTCTCTTTTCTTGTTCTCTCTTTTCAAACTGCTATTTCACCCTGGATACCTACAGTTTTTCTTTACAAAATCTCTGAACAACAAGTTGACTAATACTGGATTTTTGCGGCCGATACCAAAGCAGATATCAGGAGTTCTAAAAACAATCCTCCATTGATGTATCAGCCAATAATCATTTTAAGTTTAGTGTCTGATGAAAATATGAATAATATACACTTGAGGAATTTTGACAAGAACACGTGAAGTGATTATCAATTGAGGGATTAAAAACTGCGCCACATCACCTGGCCACAGATCAAAGAAACACTGACAGCTCAGAGCTAACAAACACCTGCCTCTCGTTAGGTCTGTCAGTTAAGTGGTAAAGACATCAAACAAAGCCAAGAAAATGTCTATAAAATAGCAAAAAGAAAATAACAAAATATATATTTTATCTCCATAAACGGCAAGCTTGAGGAGCTTACTTTTCATGTCCCTCTGCTAGAGTCCACACTGCCCATTTACAGCAGTTAAAGCATTAGGAACAATGTCTCAGATGGAGAGGGCGCAACATGCTATCGGACGCAAAAATTGTCCGACAGTATTAAACAAGAGATTGTATCAGTCAGGTGCTGCTTTCTGCTTTTTATTGTGTAACTTATGGTGATTTAATATGAATTAGTTCTTCAGTGGTTCTGTAGTCATTTTGGTTTTTCGAAAATATTTTTACTGCAGACTTCTGACTTGTCATAGCAAGAAAATACAGAAGCTCTAACAGGCAAATGAGAAAAGCATTCTACTGATCCATTGTCTAAGTCTGATTATTTTATCTCCTGTGTTTATGACTTAAGACAGATGGAAAAAAGATTTTGCCAGGATAATCTTTTTAAGTGCCTTAAAATGAATCCATGAAACAGGTGGGGGAAAAGACTTTTGCAAGTTAAAAAAAAAAAAGAAGTTTTTTCAGGATAAGTTCTCGAAGTTTTTGTTGTTGTGATACTTATTTTGGCCACAAGAGGCTGACGTGTACCATTACCACTGTTCGATCAGGGCTAAAAGCATTCATGTTTTCTTCCAGGTAAGTTTTATACACAAGGAACACGTTAGGGGTGTGACAGAGTGACATATACCGATTATACTTGAATATACTGGATGTTCCATGTGTTATATATGCATTGACTATATTGTGAATATGGAGTATAAACTGTCACATTGTTTTTAAGACAACGGCATGAGACTTGCTTTGGCATTTCTTTTGCTCACTCCCTCTCACAGACACAAAAACAGAATAAGACTCACAAGCATGATACGCCACACCCACACCTAAGCCCACACCCACGACTATCCAGATTACTCTCTCCAGAGCGACAGTGTGAGCAGGTGAGGTGTGTGTTGCTGTATCTGCAGGGCTCCGGACTTCTACTATTTATTCAAATTTTGTGACAACAAAACACCAGTGCAACTTATTATATTATATATGAACTAGAGAGCTGTTAGCAGTTAATAGGTCCTCATGCTCAACAGCTGTGCGGTAATGGTGTAACTCTCTGCTTTGTAACTGCTAATATCTGTCAACAGGAAGCTTTGACAGATGTTAGCGTTCATCGAACGGAATTCTGAAGTGCAAAGCAAAGACATCAACACTTCTGGGCCGAGATGAGCTGAGTGCTTTAGAGTGAAAGCACCAATGGTTTCACTTTGATTTATGTCATTATAACACTATTTATTATATAATGTGCACAAATGTTCAATTAACTCTAGACACAATCTGATACAATGTCAAACAGTGCATTGGCTATACTACTCCAAAGACAGATTGCAAAAGATTTACCCTGATGTTTCCCCCCTAGTAGGTGTAAAGAGGCGATGGGACATTAACACATTCTCTTTGGACATGTTGGACATTATTTGTGTATTTGAATGTCTCTTTAATGCCTTTGAGAAGAACTGGGAACCTAACCCACCCTTTGCTGTCCTAAATGCCACGAGTGTGTTACCTTTGGCAGACAAGTATGAAACTCAGGCCAGTTTATTTGGTATGGTTGCGGGAAGGAAGCTTATGCTACTTATGTGGAATTCAGACTCTGCACCAACATTTGATTGTGGATAAGAGAGCTGGTGAATGTATTGTACTAAGAAAGGCTAAGATTCTTTAATAAGAATAAGATTCAAATATTTGTCAGAATTTGGAGTCCTGGGCGGCACGGTGGTGTGGTGGTTAGCACTCTCGCCTCACAGCAAGAGGGTTGCCAGTTCGATCCCGGGCGTGGGAGCCCTTCTGTGCGGAGTTTGCATGTTCTCCCCGTGTCAGCGTGGGTTCTCTCCGGGCACTCCGGCTTCCTCCCACAGTCCAAAGACATGCAGATTGGGGACTAGGTTAATTGATAACTCTAAATTGTCCATAGGTGTGAATGTGAGCGTGAATGGTTGTTTGTCTCTATGTGTCAGCCCTGCGATAGTCTGGCGACCTGTCCAGGGTGTACCCTGCCTCTCGCCCGATGTAGCTGGGATAGGCTCCAGCCCCCCCGCGACCCTCAAGAGGATGAAGCGGTTAGAAGATGAATGAATGAATGAATGAATTTGGAGTCCTGTACTGGAGTATCTCAACAGTGGTGAATCTTAATGGTCTAACTGAGTAGCAGTGTGTCCTCTATTGCTGTGTATATGTATTTCATTATACTAGTAATGTTGAAGTCCTAGGACTTGTTTTTTGTTTTTCCACCTGTGAGGATATTTGTGATATTAGTAAATTATTACAATGATATACTGAGTGTTTTTTATATTGAAAATCTAAGATAAAGGTTAAAGAAACATTCTTGTACAGTAGCTACTGTATTAAATGCTATTGTAACTGTAGTTACGCGTTTAATCGTCTACAGTAGTTTAGAGGAAATTTCAAGATATCAAAATATATAGTGTGTGTCGCTAGATAGCCTAAATATATTAGGATAAATGTATAGGCCATATCCCCCAGCCCTTGTATAATGTGTTAGTAAGTTATGTAACAATACTGTTATGTCTTCTTTTCATGTACCTTTGTTTAAATGTTTGACAGATAATTTTTTAAGCAAGATTATCCTGGAAAAACCTTTGTTTTAATCTGTTCTTGAGTCATAATCACAGGAGAGAAAAGCATTTAGTTCAGACTTAGAAGATGGATCACCATATTTTCACCCTCACTTGCCTCTCGGGGCTTCTGTATAAAAGCAATGGTGTAATTAATAAAGTTAACGATCACCGCACTCCATGTAAGTGTAAACCAGGTCAGTGAGCTTTGACAATGTCATCAGTTACACCTGTTTTCTTGCTGTGACAAATGAAAAACTCTGCTGTTAATAAGTTGTCCTCGCTCCTCATGCTGATCATTGTTGGTTGTATTAGATGTAGGAGTTTGACACCACAGTAATGAATCCCCCTCAAGGTGTTAGTTTACTTGAATGACAAGCTATCGTGCTAATGAGTGCATCTGCCTCATCATTATTTAGAAGTCTTTAGAGCAGATGTGGAATCATGTCGGTCACCCGAAAATACCCACTGACCCTTTCTTCTCAAACATTCAGATTACCAATATTATGCTTTATTACACTGTGTTCCTAATGAGTTCTTTGACCTTTATTCATTCTGCTCATGATACAGTTATATTTAAATATTTTGAGTGATGTAACTCATCACAGTACTATTCAGTCAATCGTTTATTTTAAACATTAACATAGTGTGTAATATACATTATGATAACGTGTCAAAGAAGCACGATTCGATGGTATGCAACACCTTCCCTTCTTAGAATAGTCGCCCTCTGATCCCAGTTTGGTTTTCACAGCTCTCCTTGTTAGCTGATGCCAGACATCCTGCTGCCACACTCACTATCACTCACTCTTTTTTCTCCGTCAGCCAGCTGTCTCTTCTTTTTTCTCTTCCATCTGTCATTTTCTTATGTCATCACCATTATTAACAACTCCATCATGTTTCCTCTCCTACGCACTCACCTCTCTCCACTTCCTGGACATGTCCTTCCTTCACTCCCAGATTTTCTCTTTCTGTGTCACCTTTCTTGCCTCCCACCCAGCACTTCTGCCTACACCCTATTATCTCGAGTCTTTCTGCTCACAGGTGTGTTATATTTTCTTCTAGGCGGAGACCTGCAGACCTCCTGTAATACCTTGGATGAAGGAGGCCTTGATGACAGTATGGACTGGGAGGAGGAGAGGGAGATGGAGAGGCTTGCCTGTGAAGCGGACGACTTTGTACCTCCCAAGATCATGGTAAGCAATCAGTTAACCAATTCAGTATCTAACTTAAAGTAGGCAGATTTATAAGGAAACAAATTTAAAAAGAATGGTCAAGATATCTTGACTTTTAGTTTGACTGCAAGTACAGATCATGACTCCAAAACACTTCCCACAGTGCAACTCACCAGTAGAGTTGTCCCACAAACCATATCAGTCAGGACCACTTTAGTCAAAGAAAACTTTCATTTGCAGCATTATAATTGGCGGTATGGCTCTGTTCTAGGGCCTCTCTGCCTTTCCGAGACCTACTCAAAAAGCCTAAGGCAGAGAGGGCGCACCCCTCTGCCATTCCACGCATCTACAAGGAAAGCCTTAAGGCAGAGAGAGTGCACCTCTCTGCCTGCCATGCACAAACAAGCAAAGCCTGAGAGCAAACCTCCCTGCCCTTCCATTTGCTGACAAGGAAGGCCATAAGGCAGAGAGAGCACACCTCTCTTCCCTTCCACGGGCAAACAAAGAAAGCCTGAGGCAGAGTGAGCAAACATCCCTGCCCTTCCATGCGCCTACTTGGAAAGCCTAAGACAGAGAGAGCAGCAAAGACCCCCCGGGAACAGAGCAGAGTAGCATCAATGACAAACAGAAATGATGTTGATAACTCAGACACAGCATGAAAAGGAGGAGCTGGGGTGGAGGCAGGTTGCAAAGCAGCTTGCAGAGGAAGTAGCAATAGTAGGCAGGCCAGAGCAGTTTAAATAGGGCACCCTGAATGAGATTTGCCAGTTGGTTGCATAGAAAGGAATCATGTGATCTATCAGCTGACTCCCTTCCATCAATCAGCTGCTCCATCAGTTGATTGGGCTGTTTGAGATCAGCGGATGTAGCTGGGATGTGAGCTGAGCTTGACATCATGTCCTGCCTGAACTGCTCAATTTTTGGAGCTTCAAAGCTTCAATGATAATTGTCCACAACCATTCGAAGCTTCAGGACTGCAGTGGACGGATCACATTCATATACGCTAATAAATCACCCGAAATCGACACAACTTTAGTAAGACGTAGCGCTTTCAGTGAGTCATTAATAACTCTGACAGTCGCATGTTAGGCCACATCACTAGATGCAAAGCAAGCACTTCACTACAGTTGCCAGCCGCGGTTAACTGTCTGCACGTCGTCTCATCTGTTCCCTGTAAGACATCCAATTAATTAGCTTGAAGCAGGGGTCAGTGACTGCAATGAGGACACTGGCCTCCTCCATGTCTGACACTTGTAGCCTCATTTCAGTTTCCTCCACCAGTTTATATGTAAAAAAAAAAAACAATCAAAAAATAAAGTATCTGAATAGTGATTCAGACATCGATTACCATGGCAACAACTGAAGCTCTGAAGCATTGGGGTCAGCCCTGCTCACTAGCATCTTTTGTTAAACCCTTCCTGCCTGTTGAATGTTAATCGCTGCATCTGAAATCACACATGCACTACATACGCAATATGTGTACTACGGTTCAACCTACTTCAGTGTAAATTAATAGTAGTATGTGTCATCTTTGCGAGTCTAGACGCACAGAGCTACAATTATATAACTTCCAGAGAGCCTCCTTAATAGGTGGAGGAGCATCACCATGATAACCAGTGCCAACCGCACTCAAATGGCCATTTGAAAATAATTTCAAAAAAATATTACGCCAATTAAAGTGAAATATTATACCTACACTTAAATTGAAGGGTTACTGGCATTAGAAATCTGACTTGGTCACTGTCCACCAAATCTGTTGTAAATGTTCTCATCAACCGCATTGCATTTCAGGATATTTATACCTGCATAGTGTCCAGTGTTTGCATACTGTATTATGTCACCGCAAATAGTATGGAGTTCACGTACTATTGGTTTCATACTAAGGTTTTAGGCATACTCAAAAATCTCACATAATATACTACCTCCACACCCACCAAATTGTATTTAGAGTTGGGTATCACAATTTGATACTTTTAAGGTATCAACCAAAATATCCCAGTACCAAGTAGTATGGAAACTTCTCCAGTCAAATGACACCTACATTCAATCCTTTTTACACCCAGAACTAGAAAAAAAGGAGTCTATTTGTAGGTTTTGCAGGCAGCCAGTCACCACAAATGACCTTTGCAATGTGTGTCTGGCCCATAACCGCAGCAGCTGCAACCCATAAAGCCTGTGGTGTGGTGGAGTTGAGCATGGTGTATTCAATGGAGTTGGCAGCTCAGTGTGCCAAGATGCCACCAAAGTTTCAAAAGACAGATATGCGACACTACTGTGGTGTCTGGTGGGATTTTGTGCAACTGGATGCTGCTATTCATCTGATGACGGATGAAGTAGAAAAAGAACAATCTAATGAGGTACTCTATTGGTAACATTATATGACTCTAAGGGTATTGGTATTGTTATTTTTCAAATGATACACAGTCCTATTTGTGATGCAGGCTTTCTGCTAAATGACTGTAGTCCTGAAACCCGAGCAGGAGTTTGGAGACTTTAGAAAGCCACCACAGATATACAACTGTTGTCACAGGCTGAATACTGCTCCCCATAATGAGCGAACTGAACTTGTGAAATTGGCATAGTGTCCCTTAAAAAAAAGTAAGCTCTTGGGTTGTTGCAGCTAAAAATGATCCCGAGTAAATGAGGTTCAGTAAAAATTGTGGTTTTAGGAAATGGCTACGTTAGGATTACACACTGATGGCAGATCTAGGTTAAAATTAGCTTATTTTGAGGTACATTTATATGCAGGTGCAGTATCTTAAATGTACCTAATGTATTCTCTACCATCTCGCTTTGAATATTATATAGAGCTGTACATTCCCTGCAGGCATGAGAGTGTAATGGAGTTTGCTCTTTTCCTCTCTCCTCTCATTTCCTCTGACCATCTCTTCCTTCTGCCCCCACTTTGCTCCATTTTCTCCATCCTCCATCTTTCTTCTCCTTCTCCTTCTTCTCCTGTTTCTCCTTCACCTTTAGCTGATCTCATCTAAGGTCCCGAAGGCAGAGTACGTTCCCACTATAATCCGCAGGGATGACCCCTCCATCATCCCCATCCTCTATGTGAGTCCAGCACACTCGAACATTGACATGTGTGCGTTACAATACATAATCATACCAGGCACACAAGATGTTTCTTTAGAGGGTGTACAGTGTCAATAAAGTGTTGCAGTTTTAAATGACTATGTTTTATGCAAACGTCTTTTCCGTAGGACCATGAACATGCAACTTTTGATGATATTTTGGGTGAGTAAACATTCTTGTTTGCGTTAGTATCTGTCTTTTTCACATGTTTTGTACTCAGCTGGCCACCAGTGTTGTTAGACATTGGTTGAATTTAGGTTGTGCTATTGGGTGACCAAAATTCAGTGCCAAGATAACATCTAATGACAACATTAATTTTATGTAGAATACTGCAGACTGATGACGTTGATAATTTTTTGGTTTTTAAGTTAAGTCCAAATGTCTCGTGTCAGCATCATCTTGTGTAGAATAACTTCATTTAGTCGTAGGGTATGAAGAGCAAAACCCAATGTCTGCAAACTGTCATGTGAACATCAACACAACGTAAAATTGTACTGTTGTAAGACATTTGAAATATCTTTAACTCGACTGTTACTTCAACCAAAATTTGCCCTCTGTCCAACATAAGACTCCAAGGTCTTAACTACATCATATTGACGCCCGGTGCCAGCTGGGTAGTTACCATAAAACTTCAATTAATAGCCCAGGCTATTATTTGCCTAAATCACTGAAATGAACAGTCCTATATTTGGGACAGGCCTTTAATTCCTTTCACACAAAACTGTTGCTCAGCAAAAATCAGGAAATACAATCAAATTATTTATTTAAACCAGTATGAATATTACTTGTGTAAAGGTTAGGCTTCAGATTTCATATTAATCATAAATCATTCATTGGAGAGTTACGACACTCGAGGATACTCGCAATACTCACAGCTTGGATTCATTTTCATGAAAACCCCATTGATTACTTCTATCTGAGGACCCTTACGGGTTAAAGGAATATGAATAACTTAAAGGGCAATCGAAAACTGGACACATAATTTTAAAGTAGCCCACAACCTGTTTTTTTTTGTTTGTTTGTTTGTTTGTTTGTTTTTGCTTTTGTACTCAGTTTTCATTCGTTTTTTATGGAAACAAAAAAGCAGACAAAATCAGCAACAGACAAAACCAACAACAACAGGCAGGGGCGTCATAGGCAAAGATGTAATGCCCAATACTGAGAAAACAGAAAATAAGAACAAGCAAGGCTATACTGCAGTGCCACTGACAACGGGCCCTCCTTTTCCGTGACCGTCCCTCAAGACCACAAAGGTCCCCATGATCCCCAGCTTTGACCCCTGGAAATCCAGGGCACTTCCTGGGAGGGAGAAATCTTCCAGATATCCATGAGCCACCATCCATCCTGCATGTCCCAACACCAAGGGGGACAAAAGCCAATAACCCAGTTTTATACATTCAAAGAACTTCTATTAAAAATGTGAACTGCTTGGCAACCAGACCAGGCGTTTGTCAAAATGTGTAGCCATGCCGGGCTAGTAAAAGGGACTGGGCATTCAATTGAAGCTTTGCGGTATATATTTGATTAAAATTTAATTCACATAATTGACTACAGTGAATAAAATACTATAGAAAGAAGAATATTCCAAAAATATGTAAGAACAGAGGATACAAATATAAAATATGATCAGGATATTTGCAAATGATTTTGTGGCAAGAGGTAATATGTAATACTAGCGTCCAGCTAATGGAAGTTAAACAAGTTAAACACTACTTAAACAAGTACAGAGACATAATTACTATAAAATATAGAGCCACAGATACATTTATATATAGATAGAAACATTTATATGACATCCTGTCTAGAAAATCAGTCACCTTTAGTCTTGAGCCTGGACTGTGCCTCAGTCTGCCCGAGGCTCGAGTCTGAACTCTGGCTCAAACTGTGGGAAGTAAAGGTCAGGTAAAAAGCTCCAGGCTAAACCTTACCTGCAATCAAGTCTCTTAAAACAAGCTTACACATAGCTTATCAGCTCTGCTCATTTGCAACCAATTAGAATTCTGTGTAATTGCTTAAATACTATTTTTAAAACTGGTTTCTGCATTCAGAAAATGATAGTCTTGCTCATCAGAGAAGCACTTGCTGTAAATGGTCCCTGGAGCCTCCCAAGATGATAATGAACTCTGCATTGAATACAGCTCTCACAGTTAGTGAGAGGACGTCGATGAATAATTCACATGTATAGATTTCAGGTTTCCATTTTACCGTTGTTCATTGACCGGTTTTATTTTTGCAGTGACATTTCCTGCTGCTTTAAGTACACACAGTTGAATCCAATTTAAACAACGTCTTCCATTAGTTTCTCTGCTGTCTATTATTAAACCTGTACTTGAACTCACCCCCCCGGAGATTTCTTTTGTGTTCGTTGTTCACAGTTCTCCCTCTCTCACTACATTGTTACGTGTCTCTTTTCGTATTCTCTCCTCTCTCAGTCCCTGTCGTTCACATCAATCCAACCCTTTTTTTCTCCCTCTGTCACAGAGGAAATAGAGAAGAAGCTCACAGCTTACAGGAGAGGAAGCAAGTTCTGGAGGATGCTCATCTTTTGTCAGGTGAGGAACAAGGAGATAGAATATATGTGATACTGTATTTCCTCTAAAACTGGGATATACATAAAGGTTTATGTGTTCATGCACTGCATATGGAACTCCCCGAGTAACCAGCTAGAGTGTTTTGAGTACCTCCCTTTGGGATCTAATCTCTCGAGATCTTAATTAAAGAGAAGCAAATTAGCAGAAGTGATGGTAGTAATGTGTTCAACTCCTCTGTGTTTTTCTTAGGGAGGCCCCGGTCATCTGTATTTACTGAAGAATAAAGTGGCAACTTTCGCTAAGGTGGAAAAGGAGGAGGACATGAGCCAGTAAGTTATCACTGCTTCCATCTCCTGATGAATATTAGTTCATTTCTCTATGGCCTCCTGTTAACAATTCACATTTCCCATGTCTTATAAAGCATTGACATGTGATGATGCTTTACCATGACTGAGAGCCATTAGCCAGCTAAGAAAAGACAAGCACTGGGGAAGTATTTCATCATTAAAATACCGTAGCTGCACTTTTATTGAGCCTTTTATTCCACCAGTAATCAGAAAAAGAATCCCTCCTGTGCAAATCTCAACCAAAAGAAGCTGGCTTACTCCCAAAGAAACCTTTATTTCATTTTAGAGATTCAAAGATCCTGGCACAAATTTGTCACATAAATGCTCTTTACTCTATTCTCAGAGTATGAATACCGTTTGTGAGTGCTCTCCGACTTAATTTCAATCAAAGATGTTCCACTGAGACGATTCAACATTTGCTCTATGTTTGTTTGTCATTTATGAGCACATCTACAACTAAGAGAGGGGCATCTTTGCATAGGTGATGTTTTCTTGTTTCAGAGATTTAAAAACCCACAGCTTACCTCCTGTTTCATAAGGATATTCTTATTACAGTTGCTTCAGTGCAAAAGCAGTTAACCAATAAAGCGTGACGAGTGCTTGGCGCAGGCTTATCCTTATAAAAGTTACATTTTGTGTATTTAATTTCATGGGAACTGAACATTCAGAAGGAAAAAATCCAGCCTGTGTAACTGTAGCCTTTGTCTGTGTTCAGATTCTGGAGGAGGCTTAGTCGCTTCATGAGTAAAATCAACCCAGAGCCCAACCTCATCCACATAATGGGATGCTACGTCCTGGGCAACCCCAATGGAGAGAAGGTACAGTGCAAGCACACACACACACACACACACACACACACGAACAATGGAAATTATGAAAAGCTCATCTTTAACACCACTAAAGTTTCACGCCAGAGTACATATTAAAAATGTGCATATTTAATTCAGAACAGAAAAGATGCCAACAGTTGGTGTCACTCAAGCAAACAGTATTTCACAGAAGGTACGATTATCTCAAGATTAATGTGTCAGCTGTTGCCTGCTTTTGCTCCAGTCACCAGGGTATGCTCATTATTATGTAGTGGATATAATGAAACGTGTTGTTGTTTCAACGAAAATTATATCATGATATTTTTAGGCTATATCTTGATACACGATATATATCATGATATTTTAAAATGTCCTCAAAAGCACTTCCTTAACGCTCAGACTGGGAGACAAAAGCCAACATAATGTTTCTGACCAAATACCCTCTCTGATGCGACGAAGTTGTAGGGACGACTAAGTGGGTTAAAGCGAGCGTTCAAACAAATAAAAAGGTCTGGTAAGTTGATAAATTTAAATATTTCAGCCTTTAAAACAAGGGGGACAAAACAACATTTATGCCATATCACGATACGACGATATCCAACATCTAAGATGATACGTCTCATATCTCAATAACGATATAATATCTTCATATTGCACAGCCCTACGGTTAACATGTGGTCAGGTATAGGCACAAAAACCACTTAGTTATGATTGGGAAAAGATTAAGCTTTGGCTTAAAATACCTGCTTTTGGGGCACAATCGCAGCAGGAAAAGGAGCGATGTCTGTGTAAAAAAACAACACCTTTTCGTGGTATTATCATCACCAACTGGCAGAGGTGGACAGAGTACACAACTTCACTATTTGAGTAAAAGTACAGATACTCCTTGTCAAATATTACGCCAATACCAGTAAAAGTAGCTTAGTCAAAATATTAAGTAAAAGTACTTCTCAGGGAATACAGGAAAGGAAAGTAGCTTTATTGTCATTCTGACACAATTCTGAAATGTTATAGCTCAAAAATAAACAAATAAAGGCAAGAAGCCTCAGAACACAAACTCAGTTGCATTCATCAACAAATGAAATTGCTTCATATTGTCAAGAAAACAAATTTCACCTCCCAACTGCCTGTTTTTCTCACAAAAACCCAAATTTCCTTTTCTTGTAGTTACATTTGAACACATCATGAAGTACACACTGCCAAAACTCAAAATCTTACCTAGAATATTTGTCTTTTTTCTAGTCAAAATGTCTCATTTCCGGGGCATCCGTGGATTAGTGGTAGAGCAGGCGCCCCATGTACAAGGCTGTTGCCGCAGCGGTCCGGGTTCGACTCCAGCCTGTGGCCCTTTGCTGCATGTCACTCCCTCTCTCCTCTCAGTTTTGTCATATATTGGTCCCGAAAAAAAGGTCTAGAGCCTGGGAGCCCTCTCACCTAGGCGCCACCATCCACCATCCTCTCCACCTTCCAATGACAAAGTCAGCTCATATATTACATCACTATTTTTACAGAAAACTGTCCTTTAGTTCAGATACACACAGTTACTTAACAAGGCACGCACCAAAATTCAAAACCACATCAGTCCGACGAACAGTAATATATCGAGCGATCAAGAATGGAATTACACATATTACACAACAAAATAATATATGTGGTTTTTAAAAATTGCTAAAGAAAAATTGCTGCAGAGCACTACTTAAAAATGAACTTTACTAATTAATAGTATTCTTTGGTGTGTAAATGTTTCATGGGCATTCTATTGAACTGTATCTGATATTTATCTATTAGATTATGATGGATTCAGTTGAAGTCAATTTACCTAGTGTCTTTCTGTGTAAACTGTGTCAAATGTTAGTGTTTCTTTTACAATGGATGTGCATTATGATGTGTTATTTCGTGCCTTGTGTTGTGTAGTGTGAATGTATGTTTTGTATTGTCACTATGCAACTGTGTAGACCCCAAGAAGACAGTTCAATAATGTCCCAAGATCTCAATAAACAAACAAACAAACAAACTTTAGAAACATTGATATGTATCATATGTAACGTGCAAATGCAACGTATACGTGATTTACAGAAACGTATAATGCCTGGCGTATGGGCTGTGGTATCAGGGCTGAAAAAGTCAGATCGGTGCATCCTCAATGGAGGCCACAAGGACAATAAATGCTCAGCTTTGGATGCTTGTGTTTTCGCTGAGGAAGTTGAAGACAGGCCCGTTAATCTTCTCCTCTTCAGTAACACACACAGCACACACAGCTCCACTGCAAACTTTCGTCACTGTTACCTCAGTGCATGAAAGAGCGTACTCTAAACTCGATTACTTAGGCCATTGATGATTGCACGACAGTAATGACATAGTTAGTGGTGAGACGAGGCTTAGTCGCTCTACAACACAATTACTGTGGAGTACACAGGCAGATAATGTACACTGAGTACGGAGTGTTGAAATCTGATGCAGAACTATGAATCAATTCCTGAGACCATCGCACGCTGCGATTCAGACGCACGCCAATTCATTCATAACAAGGTCTCTGCTGATTTAAATGCTCAAAACCTAATATTTATGTGCCACACAAGCTGAGTCAATAACTCAAGATGCCCAAGATAAATAGATGTATTGTTCTGTCTCTTATTATTAAAGCGAACACTTCTCGCTCCCTCCTGCCCAATTCTCTCTGTGTCCTCCCCGCTCATTTCTCCGTTTGTTGCCGTCTGCTTTCATATTTATGCTCACTGAGTCTGTTAGTCTGATAATCACCATATTATCCTCCTGACTGTCTCAGTTTCTCCCTCTCTCCCGCTCTCATCCTCCACATGTGTGACTATTATCTCACTCTCGTGTGATGCTACTAGATACAGCTGAAGAGCACACACGCTGAGTGATACTGCACCTCTCTCTACCTGACATGAAACAAACAATAAGACATAACCACATACAAAAAAAAAAAAAATCAAAGCACACTCACAGGCACAAACAAGCTCGCCGACACACTCGCATACACACACACACACAGACTGATGCACAACATAGCCAGCGGTGTTTGTCTGACCTAACTGTCTGTTCCAGTCACGTCTGCCAAAATGCTTTGTTATATAAAGTGGATCTCTCTGGGGTTGATGGACAGGCTGGCAGTCTGCAGAACAGACTGCACATCAGTGATATCTCCACCCCTACAGACAAACACAGACACAGTTGTTTCAACAAAGCTTGAGTCCAAAACAACAAAAATGGTGTGCCTCTCTTTTTTCAAGGCTTAGTCCCGAGATCCCAAAGTGATATTTTCACACTGGTGACTCGTCGACTGTAGACTTCAGTCAGAAAATACAATTAATGAGATTTTCCTTGTGTACACTTTTTAGGATGTAGAAATTTTGCCGGCTGCGACCTTTCTATGAATGCTTTTCATCAAACCTACCCTCCACTGGCAAATACACTGCATGGCCAAAAGTATTTGGACACTTGAACAGCACACACAGTATATTATATGCTGCAACAACAGCCTCCACTCTTCTGGAAAGTCTTTACACGAGATTTTGGAACCTGGCTGCGAGGCTTTGCATTCAACCACAGGAGCATTAGTGAGGTCGGCCACTGATGTAAATAATAGTCATTACAGCATTACAGTTCATCCCAAAGGGGTTTGATGTAGCTGAGGTCAGGGCTCTCTGGATAATTCAGCTCCCACTAAAAACCTGCTGAGCAATGAACACTGGATAAATTTTAACTGGGACAAGTTACAACTGGTTGTAATGTGTAATCCTCACCACTAGATGCCACTAAATCCCCCTAAATCTTACACACTGAACCTTTAAATATATAAATATTATTTAAAACAATAAGTTTGATTGAATTATGTTATCAATCTTAGAGCTGGGTCAGTTTCAAGTTTTGCCGTCCAGTCCGTAGTATGAGCTTGAAACCGGTTTGATTTTATGCTAACTGGCTGAACCAGCATTTGTCATAACAACACGTTCTGACAAATTAACACTATGGGCCTGAACGATGCATAGTGCGTCCAAATTCACACCTGTTCTTCTCTATTGATTTTCTCCACGACCGTAGTCCAATGTTTTCACAGCGAAAAAAAATGATAAAGTTACACTAAAATGATGTATAACAGAGCTTTCATACAGCTTTGCACACACATTACTCTTGGATGGATTACTCGCGAATGCAGGCTCGCACAGAAATGCCACGCATATCACATGAAAGCACAGGACCACACACATCACTGTGCTGTCAACCCATCACGCTATAAATCCAGATCAATTGTCTACAAAATAAAAACCTGACAAATTTCTTTACAATCCATTATACAGATCTTGTTATCAGTCACTTCATATAGTGAGGAATATCGTATCTTACCACGTCTTAGGCTTGCGTGTGTTTCTCCCTGTCTATCCACATTTGTAGTCCAGCTTTCAAGATGCAAATATCTCCATATTGTCCAGTTGACACTCCATCAAACTTTGTATGACAAGACCAGCCACTTCACCTTTGCGCACCCAGACAACTGCAGCCTAATTATGCATGCATGACAGGGCCGTAGTCACCGTATACATTGAGGGGGACATGTGTCCCCCCACCAATGCCCAAAATGCCCCCCACCACCCCCCCAATATATAACTGAAACTGAAAAACAGCAACAAACTTTGTTTACTGCAAACAAAGTGGCAAATATTACCTTGGAGGACATCATTGCAATTGGTTGACTAATTTCCTATTATCTTAAATGTAAATATTGCATGTTTCTTTCAGATAAAACACATTTTTGACTTGTCAATGGAATTTCTTGCAATAATGAAAAAATACTGGCAATTATGTCCACCTGGCACAAACCACATGTTTTGGACAACTGTGAAGTGACAGAATGTCCCACCATCATGGTTTTTATATTGCCAGATTCCAGAGAGTCTCCCTTTTTCATATATGGCAGAATATGTCATTTTCCAACTTGCTATGCTGAGATACATGTAAAAATGTAAGAATTTTGTAACACGGATTTGTTTTTTTCATTGATATAAAATTTTATATAAAATACAGGCACATAGAAGGACATGGAATGATGGCAAATCTGGTTAGCCCAGATTGTCCTGAAAAAAAACAAGATATAGCATGTGTATGTAGCCTTTACAATGACTGTGATATGAGCTTAAAAGTAAAGCGAGTAAAAATACCCCAAAAACGCCTAGGGCCCATAGGGTTAAAAGGCATCTAAATGGGCAACGTGCGCTGATGGCATCACGGCACTAAATCCAACATGTATTGCATGAACAATGTGACAATGGACTAACAGACTAATGGAACCACTAGTGTCTGACCGGCTGTGAGCCAAGGCCGGTGTGGACAACACTGAAGTTCATGTGTTTTGGTGACGAGAGGAGACATGGCAAGTAAACAAAAAATTCACCAATATGGTAACATTTTGGATTTTAAGCCAACATGTATGCCCTAAATAACCGCAAGCAACACAGCACTGGGCAACCTCTAGCTCACGCAGTAGAGTGTGCTCCCCATATAGGCTGAGTCCTCCACATCTGCCTGGGTACAGCACTGCTACTGTGAGCTCAACTCTTATCGGATGGCGCGTTCCTATTTATATCTGTTGCTTGCTTTGCTGATTCATGAAGTTAAGATGAGGAATTATCTACAGGATACCTTTATATTTCACTACAAAAACCTTAATAAGATAGAGGCTGGCTGGAGAAAGACCACCAGGGAGCTGTAAGTTTCTGGTGAGCTAAATGACCCTCATTAATAACAAACTAGGCTACTTGCTGTTGGCTATATTGTTATATCCATTAAATATCACAATATAAATCATGTGTTTTCCGTTGAAAAAAGTAATGTAACAAAACAGGAAGATAGCAAGTGTGCTACTCACTCATCTTTGAAGGGGTTACGTCTTCAGTCTGACGTCAAACAAACAGCTAATATTGATGTGGTTTGTTTACATGTTGTAGACCTAACAGAAGTGCGTATTTATTGGATTCAATGTGGACAGAGATACGTGATGCAACGCGATAGTCTGACACTCATTTGCTTTTGGGACACGGCATTGTTATACTCCACTCGTGACTGGTGACACCTGGTATAATTCTGTATACCAGTCCAGTCTGGTGTTTGGCTTAATATCAAACCGGATTATGATTTTTCATACCGTCCCACCCTACTTAGTAAATTGTGCAGTATGAGGGCAGCATTATGTTCACTGGCATCTTTGAGTTGAACAGACTCTAATGCACATTGTCACTGCCAAGTAGGGCCGGCCGGCCTGCCTCATGCACCTCCCTCGCTACATGATGAGATGCCCTGGCCAACCGCCCCAAACCCAGGCCCGCAGGAGAAGGGGGCCCGGGAGCCACCGGCCCTCCCTCTTCCCTATAACATTTATACATGCTATATAATATTTTATACACAATAATACATGGATTAGCAACCCTTTTACTTCTGACGATAAATAGCTTCCATCCTAGACTTGTATGGCTTTTTAAATTGTTTTATTTAAGGTGTAAAAAAAAAAAAAAAGAGAGAGAAGACGATACCGCGATATCATACCGTCACCGCATCCCTCCCAAAATAATACCGTGATATTGATTTTAGGCCATACCGCCCAGCCCTGCTGCCAAGCTTATTACCATTTAAGTCAGTTTCACTCAAATTACTTATCATGAGAGGTGAAACGTCTTCAAGAAACGCAAGCAAGTCCAGTTGCCTACGATATAGCACTTATGACTCAGATTACTTAGTTTTAATTTTTTGAAGATAATCACTTGCCTCAAATGGTTTAACTACAATCAGCGTATCCAGGTGTACAGTGTGAGGCCATGTTCAGACAACATGGGAGCAGTTCAGATTGGATTGAGATGATTGCCACTGTGATAACTTTCCAGAGATGTAAAATCCTGGTATATTTAAACTGCTGTCCAGTTTTTAAGCAGCTGATAAGCCTTCAAACCAATGGATCTACGACTCAAATGTGACTTTCTGGACCCCAATTCACTTACTTGTGCCTGAATCAACACGCCCACACCAACACTGCAGGTCTCAAACTATGAAAAAACACCCCATAAAAATACACTTAAGTATGTGTCTGCACACTTTTGACCATAAAGTGCATTTTCCTTTAAGGCTCCAGTGTGTAGGTTTTAATGGCATCTAGTGGTGAATCTTCTCCTATTAGAGACATGTAAAGCTGCAGCCATATTCTGTTTAAAG
The DNA here is from genome assembly GCF_011397635.1 of Epinephelus fuscoguttatus. Lineage (NCBI taxonomy): Eukaryota > Metazoa > Chordata > Actinopteri > Perciformes > Serranidae > Epinephelus > Epinephelus fuscoguttatus. The sequence continues at coordinate 22,326,560 of NC_064769.1, forward strand.
CCTATAGGAAACTCCCACCATCAGCAAAAAACAAACCCAACAACATGACACTTTGAACCCTGCTACATCATGCTGTTACAGTGAAAAAATATGAGGCCAAGCGTGGCAATAATCCACTTTATAAATTTACTTTATTCATAATACATGTAGACAGGAGATGTGCCCTACTTCTAACCTTAACCGCCTCTCTTCACATTTTCTTTGGGGCTTCCACTTCCAGACGAAGCGAAGGGGGCTGATTGTGTGGGTATGGACAGCGAATCATGTAGCTGGTGAGCAGGTCACTCACATAGTTGCTCCAGCTGCAGCCACACCTACAACTACACCGGCTAATGCAAAAATGCTAATGGCCCTATTTAGAGCCAGTGTTAAATTTTATGGGCTACTGTAGGACGACATGGTCCGTATGTAGATATAGATGGCTCATTTTAAAGGTAACAAAAACCCAACAATTCTTAGTCTCAGGTGATTATAAACTAATGAAAATGAGTTTTAGATATCATTTCTGCCAGTAGATGCTCCTAAATCTTACACACTGGACCTTTAACTGTTGATTTTTGTTGTTGTTGTTGTTTACTGTCTTCATAAAAACATAACCTCCACACAGAGACAGTCCATCATAAACAGAGCATTTCACTCCAAGCCAGCCTCTGTTTGCCAAAGTTTAAATGGAGTCAGCCTGGGTCCCCGTTCAATCAATTTTTAAACAGTAACTTTAAAAGCTGCCAAATACTGCACTCCTCCAGACGGCATAAAACAAAAAAACTTACAAACACACAACAGTAGCCGACAGGACTTAAATTAATAACATCCAGGAAGTCATTTCAAATATCAAAGCAACACGCTGAGCTAAAGCTTCCTGACTGCAGATCTGAAATCATGCCATACATACAAAGTGACTCAGGTCACAAACTGCAGCTTCACACTCACTCTCTGATGCACGTTCACACGCTGTATATGAATATGTGAGGTTGTGCTTGGGGGAGCGTCAATCTTATATATCTTAAATTTAGGCTCATAAATATTGACATGCAGCCTGCAGTCATGATCGAGTGACTTCATCAGAGAGGTAAATTAAACCACCCCCTCTCCATTTGAAAGTAAAAACACAATGCTTAATTCATGAGTCATAAAATCACTCAGCAAATATCAAAGGGGTCTGGCTTGTTAAGCACAACAAAAGCAGATTTTGAAATGATAATGTTCTCTCTGTGTTGTCTTGTTCTGGGGTTGTTTTATAGATATGAAAGTCATGTCATATAAGGACAGAAAATCCGCCGCGTTTCTCTCAGTTTTGAATTTTCCAGGAGCTGCATATACATGAAAGTGAATGTGACAGAAAAGATAGGTGACAAGGCCAAATTACTTGGCTGAAAAAACTGCTCTGTGATAACTGGATAAACCAAGTTATAACGCTGCTGTGCGAAATGTGGAGCAGGCTGCACTTCAATCACAAAGACCACAGCACTTAGACATAATAGTTGCTCTGAAGCACAGTTGGGGGATGCAGGAATGAAAACAAAGGCTGGGGATGGAGAACAGCAGGTGAGGAGGTCAGAGCAGCAGTGACCCAGTTTCCAGCCAGATATTTTCAAGCACGTTTTGGTCAGCACAAAATCTGCGTCAGCCTCGGCAGCGACAGCCACTGAGTTCGTAAGACGCCGCACAGGACAGAGAGAAAACTATCTTGCAACACATTATTTGAAATTTGTTATTTGCCTCCAGCTCTCTCTGCACCACAGACGAGCCACGTTGTCTCCCCAACCAGCCTCTCTCCTCCACATCTGGCACGTAGCCATCTTCTTTTATCTTTTTCAAAGGACTGCAAACACAAGGAATGAAAGCTGCTTTTTCTTCGCCACCTCCATTTTATCATCATAAAGTGAAAAACAAAGGCGCGTTTGGCCTTTGATATCTCTGACAGAGGGGTATCAAAATCCCCCCCGTGACTAAATTGGAGCAAGAAATTAGGGGGCTTCAATTTTTAATGTGCACGGCGTCGCGTCAGTGACACAAGACGCTGCGGGAGGGATGACGGAAAAACCTAAAATCTCTGTACTGCTCCAATTAAGCTGTCATTACGTAATTAGGGCTGCAATTAATGATTATTTTTACCACTGATAAATCCGTCATTCTGTTCTTTTGATTGATCAAACAATGGTTAAGTCTAAAAATCACCATCAAAAATCTAAAGCGGTGTCTTAAAAGTGCTTTTTTTGGGTCCAAAACCACAAAGACTTCCATCTACAGTGACAAAATGCTGAGACAAATCTGAAAATTCTCACATTTCAGAAGCTGAAACCAAATGCTTCACATTTTTGGTGGATGGATGACTGTGTGTGTGTCATCCATTAATTTTCTAATGGGCTAATCATTCAGCGCAAAATCTCAAATGTGGTATGAGGAGAAAAAAAACACTTGCGAGACTAAAAATACAAGCTATCAGCGGGCATCTCAAATCTCTCATTTTCAGATAAGTTTGCTGATTTTAATCTTCTCTCTCTTAATTTCCTGAACATGGGAATGACTACTAAACCTTTGACAAGCTCGTTTCATGAAAGAGCAGAGAGGTTATATGAAGACAAGCACCTTTGCAACTTGTACGCTCACCTCATTTCCTGTCCTCTTTGTTCACTGCTCAGGAAGAATGCGCATACGTCTTTTTGTCAGTAATAAGCTGGATTCATTGCCGTTGTTGTGTGTGTGTGTGTGTGTGTGTCTTTATGTGTGTGTTGTGGTGTCTAAAGATGCAGACTCCCCTGCTGCGAGTGTATCCAAGTGCAGTAGGATTAATTGGTGTTTGCTTTCTTATCTCGGCCCAACAGCTGTTCCAGAAACTGAAGAATCTGATGAGGCCTTATTCTGTCGAGTTTGAGTCGCCGCTGGAGCTGTCTGCGCAGGGTGGGTCGGAACAAACACACCCGAACATGCAGATCACACGGACACACACGTGCATAGTGATTCACACAGAGAAATAAAACGTTTTTCTTTGCCTTTAGCTTGATTGTTCTGAAATCTCGCAATTGTTGTTGATGTTGTCAGACACTTACAATCAAATCTGAGCCTGTCAGTAGCCAGTATTGAGCGTCACCGATGCTGTCTGCAGTGGCGTCGCTCAATACCCGACCAATTTCCAAAAGATGATGTCCCAATTATTCACTTAAGCCCCATTTCTACCGAGCAGTATGGTACAGTACAGTTCATTTTTGTACGCATTTTTTCTGTTTCCACTGTGAAAAGTTGTGGATGGTACCAATGGAACTGTTCTGTACCGTCCCCATTTTTGGTGCCCCCTCTGTTGGGGTACCTAGCACACAGAACTGGTACTAAAAGGTGGAGCTGTGAACACTGCAGTCTGATTGGTCAATAGAGGACAGTCACTCTGCTCAGGGCTGAGTTGTGGCTGGTTTAGTAACCACTGTTCATACTGTGGAGAATTTTACATTAGTAAACTGTAACTATAAAATGAAAGGACGTTTTGCTGCCTCTTGCAGCAGCTGGAGTCTGAGAAAAAATAACTTAATTCAGTGGGTCGACTGCCGGAGACTTTTAAGGTGGAACGTTAACTTGTAATGCTACTCAATGCACAAGTTGATGACATGAATCCATCAACACGCCTTAAATTTCGATATGACAACTTTGACCATTACTTTAGTTGGGTTTCTTTTGTCTCTCTTAGATGACAGTGTTTCAGAAATGAGTGGATCTTCAAACATTTAATGACCAGATTATGTGAACTGTATATATTCTAAACCTCACTTAGAGGAAAAAAGCATTGCAGAGCGTCAATTCTGTGGGCTCCGGCCGGCTGCGCTTGCTTGATAAGGACTACATGCACAAACTTGCTATTGCTGCAGCCATGTCGGCGTGCAGCCTCGTTCTGCAGACGGTAAATAAGGTGCAGACGTTCCACCTATGAGGAGATACAGTTAGTGTTTGACAGAGCAGTGAATGACAACAACCCTGCCCACATTTAAGGGTACTGTTTGGCGATGGGAACGCTAGGGTCTAGGTAGGGCTGCTCGATTAATCGAATTTTAATCTAGATTGCGATTTGGGCTTTCAACGATTATGAAAACAAAATAATTGCCATAAAACAATTATGCGCTTCTTGTCTACTCTCGTTGTCTTGTGTTGTAAATCAAACGCACCTGGAAGCCGCGCATCTGTGCACATCAGGGCCGAACTCCACCGTGCGCGATACAGAGAGCAGAAGAGAATTGTAAACGCGCGACCATGTGGAGACAGAAATGACATGCCATCGTGTAAATAAGTCATGTCCACCACATAATCATTTGCATAATTGTGATTTCAATTTTGACCAAAATAATCGTGATTTTTTTTTTCAGGTACCATGTCTAAAGTGTTACTTTTGGTTCCAAAGGTACCATACTGAAAGAGTCTGGTGGAAATGGGGCTCTAGACACAAAATTGTAGGATAATTGGGTCCAGACTGAAAAAAACTGCGGTTTCCTTTTAACTGTTTTTTCAACATAATCTGGAAAGTTACAAAATGTTAATGTATTTGCAAATATCTGCTCATAGCATCAAAAGTATGAGTCATATATGTTCAGGCACTCACAGCTGTTGGTTAAGGTTAGGGAAAGATTGTAGTTTTGGTGCATACTACAGTATATCCTGCTTCCTTAATGACTCAAACGTTTCCTGTCTCATTTACCAATCAAGGCAAAGAGATGATTGAGATGTACTTCGACTTCCGCCTCTACCGACTCTGGAAGACGCGCCAGCACTCCAAACTCTTGGACTATGAAGAGTTTTTGTGACGAAGAAACTCGGATGACGGGCCCCGCAGAGCCCCCCCTCCCAGTGCCACGAGGAACAATTGTTAACAACTGATCCAATGACTGAACCTTGCTCAACTATAGCGCTCGACCCGTCAACTCAATATAAACAGTCACGCCTCCTTTCATCCTGGAGAGGACTGAGAGAAGAGGAGGAGGAGGGATGACAGGCAGGACAAGGAGGCTGAAGACAAACTAAATTACTCCGTGCCTCAGCTCCTCCCCGTTTTCAGAGAAAGGATCAGGGACTAACAAGGGCCGAGAAAACACGCATAAAAGAAAATGAGGAAATAGCAGAGACGTCTGGACTGTTCATGTCTTAGTCATCAACTCCCTTTGCCTCCTGAGTTTGAAAGGAAAATAAAAAATTCAAAAGTGTAAAAAACGAAATATCATTTTAGTCACACCTCTGTTGCAAAGACACATTTTTCTGAGGCTGATGTGCTTCAGAAAAATCACAGAAACTCATCCTGCCATTATGTGGTTCTGTGTTTTGACCGAACCTCTCAGACGACCCCGGACACATACATATACATGAATAATCCATATGTCGATGTGTGTATATATCACATTAATATATTAGCATAGCTTTAGTCATGCAAATAATACTCTATATGAAAATAATGATGCATCATTTATTTTTGATGTGCATTGTTGTGCAGTTTCATATGGAAATACTTTGGAATAACTCAGGTTTTAGCCATGAAGTAATTAATCTGTTTGTCTATTCTATCAAGATATTGTAATCTTCATCGCCATCGCTTGGAACGAATGTATTATCTCTCTAGAAATGTATCTTCGGTTTGAGGAATTGAGCTTCATGTTTTGGTAAAAAAAAATAACAAAAAAAAAAGTGCTGATTTTGTGTGCGAGTGTGCGCGCGTGTTTCCCATGTCAAAAAAAAAAGAAAACAGGCAGATGTGTTGTGTGTATTTTCTCTTTCTGCTCCTCTGTTGAAGCAAACGTAGTTGTTCATCACCTCCACCTTCCATCTTTCTCTCTTTGTGTCCCATACACACGTACGCAAAGACAGTCGAGTATGATTTATGATGTCAAGAGGGATGAAACAGCCATCCAAGTGCTCCTACCACTGTAGTGTAGGAGTTGCCCTATTGATCCTTCCTGCTCTTTCGCAGAAGGTTCAGGCCACTTAGTCGGCCCCTGTCAACGGCGCCAGCTGCCCTCGCTATCTGCCAAACACCCTTGGCTTCACCCTAATGGCAGCCAAACAAGCTTCCGCCACCTCTCACTTCACTGGGCTGTGATCCAGTCTGAGGACTCGAGCTCTCTGAATTAAACAGATCTGCCAGAGGTTTAAGATATTAACAGCCTTCTGCCGCCCCTGCCAGGTGTCAGCTAGTTAAAAGGCCAGAAATACGCGGTGAGTGTGTGTGTCTGCGTCCAACCAACCGAGCGGCCTGAGCTGTCTTACGCAGATTAAATTAAATCAAATATGGAGAGCCGACAGCTGGACAGCAATCTGAAATTATGCGCAAGTGCTCACACAGACACAAACAAACAAACCACTAGGGCTGGGACGAAAAGAAGTTTGAAGAGTCAATAACTTAAAGGAGCATTCCACAGATTTTGCAAATGAAATAATCAAATCTGGAATACTACACAGCCTGTGGAACCATTTTTATGATGTCTGCTGTGGAGATGGATTTCTAAAGTGTGAGAAAATGACCCTGGTGATGTCATCAGGGTTATCTCAGCTTTGGCTTTACACTGCAATCTATCGAGTTATGGCAAGTGTATGATAGGTGTATTTTGGGGCTCGACTTCAAGGGACTAAATTCTCTCACAATCCCCCTGCTTATGGAAGTGCAATACTAAACCACCTTAAATAATAACTCCCTTTATTTTCTTTTATTTAAAGCGGCATTCAACAGGGCTGACCCAAATGCTTCAAGCTTCAAAGCTTCAGTCATTGCTATGGTAAATGATGTCCAGATCAGTATTCAAATGTTTTGTTTGTTTTTTTCACCAGTAAACTGGTGAAGGGAAGTGAAAGGAAGTGGCAAGTGTCTGACACAAATGAAGCCCGTGTCCTCAGCATCGTCATTGACCCCTGCTTCAAGCATTAAATTGGCTGTCAGACGAGGGGAAAAAAAGCAGGTGAAACAAAACACAGATCATTATCCACAACTGGCAACTGTAGTGAAGTGCTTTTCTTGCATCTAGTGATGTGGCTCGACACGTGGCTGTCTGAGTTACTAATAAGTTACTGAAAGCACCACGTCCTACTAAACTTGTCTCGAGTTTGGGTGGTTTCCTAGCGCATATGATCCCCATCACCCAGGGTCCTGTCACGTCCTGTTGAAGCTTTGAATATTCGTGGGTACTTACTACTGAAGCTTTGAAGCTTTGCATGTAGTGATGCGGCCCAACCCAGGCTTTCCGAGTTATTAATAAGTTACAGAAACACTGCGTGCAATAGTCTGACTTCTCTTCCCATCACTCGTAGAGTCAGGTTCAGGTGGTCCCATCGGGTATCATTGAAACTTTGAATATTGGTAGTATTTGACAAAATGGTGACCAAATAGAAGCAGAAAAATTTCAGAACTCTAGTGTCAGTTTACCGTTCAATTTCTCAGGTTGACGTGCACTTAAGGAAATTATTTCATCTATTGTCAAGTTTCCGAATTTAAGCTACATATAAAATGTCCATCCAACTGACCCAAGTAATTCTAACATATGCAAAAAAAAGCACCATTTATGTTATCAAATCAAATAAAACTGAGATGAGACGACAGAATTGTGATGATAGCATTTACCTTATTTACTTTAGTGAAGTTTATGTAATTAAGTTAATAAATTCTATGTGGATGTTCACCAACTTGTTCAAAATACACTGATTTTTTTAACAGTAATTAAATCAAATTTATTACAGTAAATTAAATTCTTATGGTCTACTTATCTCAGATTTATTTGATTTAATGACATAGATGGTATGTTTTTTTATTTATGTTAGAACAGCTTGACTCAATTGGATGGACGTTTTCAATATAGCCTGACTGAAATACATAAACCTGACAACACAGATCAAATAATTACTCCAAGTGTGTTTCCGCCAAGGTCCTGATGAAGGCAGAAACTATTTGAATGCGTCACCCTAAGAAATAAACTGAGGCTACAGTATTGAGTTTTTGTGCCTCTACAGTGCTGCAATCTCCGCTTTTGTGTGTGTCCCTTTTTAAACAAAATGCTCCAGCATGTCAGCCATAATTCTATGAATATGGCCGCAATCCAAAAAGATATTGCCAAGTCACGCCACGACTCGCTCCTTGGCCAGTCACAGCGGTGTCCCACAATGATGGAAGCCCCTGAATGTCAGCGAAACATCGCTGTAGAGCAACACTTTGACTCCAAACCAGTCGCTGAGTGTTCGCATAAGTGAGCGGTGTGCGGGAAGTTTACAGAGTGCATGAGGGAAATGATGAATAGATTTCAGTGGCTCCAGCCCCGCATAACACACACACACACACACACACACACGCACATATACAAACACACACAGGTGAAGATACTCTACTTCTATATGGTAAATACTTTGCCATTTGTCATTATTTGTGTGAATGTGTTAATATTTGGAGCATTATGTGCAGGCTTTATTTTGTGTTAAAGTCAACCAGTCTCACTGGAGTGCTCTCTAACTCTCTACTAGCAGAGCTCTGGTTTTTATTTGCTTTTGCCCTCTCTCTGACATTGCAGTGCTGGCCTACAGTTTGTCTGGCACTGACAAGTGCTCTCTCAGCCTGAGTCACGCAGTACATGTTTTCACTCCAGATTTAAAATTCAACACTTAGAGACAACCTGTCGTATCATGGAGCCATTTTAATTCCAGCAGAAGCATTAAGCTGCCGACTTCTCAAAGATGTTGCCCTCAACAGCTGCTGGGTGTAATGGAATTTTTTGTTTTTTTCTGATCTTTACACCGTGGTATAAATTTCATTTTAGAAACTGAGACACTGGTTAATTTTAAGCAAAACAGCAATGTGTTGGATTCAGTCAATTCAGTAAATGTTTTTCTTACGCCATAGAAAACAGAATAAATGTCATATCCAGTCTGTAAAGAAATTACTGGTTATTAGTCTTCTGTTTGAATTTATTGGGCTATACGTGATGTGAAGAGCACTCTGACTCAGGAGTTTGAGAGAGCTTTCTTGTTTTCTTCTTCAGCAAAAAAAAAGAAAGACAAAAAAATCACTGGAAATCTAATTAAAGATGCAAACGTGTCTATTTGTCTCTCTCAATCTGTGTTGTATTATTTGCCTTTTCATTTCATTTCAAATATTGGGAAAATAAAACAAAAACGAAGCTAATGTGGCCTTTTGTTTGATTAAAATGTGTGCAAAACAGACTTGCAGGATAGGTTGGATCTTCTGAAGTGGGTTCATATGAAGAATTTATCCATATTCAGCATATTACCTACAGTTGATGTCAGTTGGCATGCCTCCAGTTTAGAGAAGCAGACAGGTGTACCACCAAGGACGCTAAGCAATGTACTGCTGTGGATGGGGGTGTACTCCATATTGAGAATAGCCAGCCTTTACAACAGGGAAGCCATTAACAACTTCAGTTCCTCATCTACACTCTTGTCAAAGCCACCAGACTCCTTTTAGAAAAACAGTCATTTTAGCTCGTTGAACACAGGAGCTGCTGATCTACCGCTGCCTCGATCACTTAGTTTATTTGTGTTATTGTGGGACTTCTGAGAATCCAAACTAACCCTTTAAATGCCAAAGCCTCACAATATGATAAACAAACTAACTGATCGAGGTAGAGGTAGACCAGCAGCTCCTGTGTTCAGCAATGTTAAATTCTTGTTTTTCTCAATGGAGTCTGGCTTTGAGGAGAGCAACATAATGGCTTCAGTTCCCAATCCCGCACACTGCTCTTACTCAGCTTCACAATTTATTAGTTACACTTACGTTCAATGTTCAACACCATTATTTCCAACATTGAGCTTATACATCCAGAACTCTGCTGCCCGTCTGCTCACCCATTCCCGATGCCGCAATCACATCACCCCTGTCATTCAAAACCTCCACTGGCTTCCTGTCCCACAACACATCCAATTCAAAGTCCTCCTCCTCACTCATACAGCCCTCCATAACCAGACCACCTCCTACCTCACTGACCTGCTCCACTGCCATGCTCCTTCCCGCAGTCTTCACTCCTCTGCTGCTAACATCCTGACTCCACCACTCAGGACCAAGCACCGAACCTATGGCAAAAGAGCCAAACACATTCGAGACTGCAGTGACCTGTCCCGCTTCAAATCACTACTCAAAACAAATTTTTTCAAAACGGCTTTTAAAGTGTGAAAGATGTTGTGTGTATTTTAGTCCATTTTGTGATCATTTTTAACCAATATAAAGCGTCTTTGAGTACTTTGAAAAGCGCTCTATAAATAAAATGTATTATCATTATTATTATTATGAAAAGAAACCTATTTCACAGCTATGCACAGGTGTGAGATCAAGCTCCTTACGCAATATGGTAAAACATCACATGCACTGAGACAGAGAATAAGTGAACACAAGAGCTCCATAAGGAGAATGATAGAGATTAGCTGCAGATTTCAATGAGATACACAACATAATATCTCATAATTTAGGTTCCAGGGCATTGAAAAGTTACTCTGCCAGAGAAAGGGGGCAACATTGAAGAAATACTTAGCAGAGGAGAAGTGTACTTGATATTTAATCTGCAAACACCATCTCCCAAAGGATTAAATGATGTGATACCATGGCATGTCATGCTATAATGGATTTGGAGCATCACCTATAGGATGCTCCAAAAGGTCAGAGACTCCCTCCATTTACCAATCCACACTGACATCTTCAACCCACCACTTGCTCGTCTCCGATCTAGATGTCCAATTTGGAAGGACCCCCCCACCCACTGACTTTGATGCCCTGTCTGCCTGTGTGGCTGAATGGGAATCCAAAGACATCCCAAACAAACATCTAGTGTCAGACCCGACTGAACCAGTCTCTGGCACCAACCTCCCAAGGAGACAGTGGTCCACCTTGAACAGATGGGTCCATGTCATTGGTCCGACAGCCCATTAGTCTGACGGTCCACGGTGCTGAACGGCTCCTGGCTGGTGTATTTCTACCTTGATGGTGCGCCGCGACCAGCTCTGGGTCAGCTGGGAAAGGCTTGAGGCGAAGCAGGTTCACAGCTTATGTGTTTGTCACTTTCTTTTTCGTGATCTTTTCCTGACCCTAACCAAGTGGTTTTTGTGCCTAAACCTAACCAGACCTTAACCACAGGGCATCATGATGATTTCGGAACAGACTTTGGAACAATGGGTTTAATATGGTCGGAACAATGGGATGTCGGAACAATGGGCGGTTCCCGAACAGATTTAGGACCGGTCAAGGTCCTGCTTGGCCAATTTATGATACACGGCACAAGAGTATACAATGTTGAACTTTTTTAATGATTTATAAAAGCAGCAAGGCTGGTGTGTTCATTCATAACATCAGCATGTTTTGTAAATAATCTTGTAAATAGCCGTTATTATCTAAGGAGCTTGGGTTTTCTAGGTTTTCCTATTTTTCTCTTGTTCCCTTGTTCTTTCATTGTGGGATATGTGACATATGGGGCAAAGGCTGGTGTCAATTATTGAGAGACACATCCACAGCTGATTAATCCTCCCACACCTGTGAAATGGGTGGAGCAGTTTCTAGTTAAGCTCAATGTTGGAAAAAAACAGTGCTGAACACTCTTGACGAAGGTTCAGAAGGACTGAAACATTAGTGTTACTAATAAATTGTGAAGCTGAGCAAGAGCAACGTGCAGGATTTTCTGTTCAAAGACTCAAGTGATATTTGAGACAGTTGTATGTGCTAATACCTTCATTCAAACTAATTCAGTTCCCAATCCGAAATAGCTGCTTGACAGCAAGGTAAAGCTGTGAAAATATTCAAAATACAGCATACACTTAAAGTGATATTGATGTTTTTAGGTGGCTAAAATACATTTTGTTGCTGACCCCTCCACATCAATGCACTGCTTTGCTTCTGTGTCGGTGCTCCTGCCTGCTTCTCCAAACTGGGGGCGTGCCGACTAATACACTGACTATGGATAAGTACCTCATACAACCCTACTTCAAAAGATCCAAACTATTTTAGCATAAAGACATTAGAGACAGAGATACAGCAGTTTTCTAGGACTGCAGAGGAAAAAATTGTTCAGCTATTTCACCAACTTTCACTTCTCCAATTATCCAAAAGAACACTAATAAAACTCAATTATCATCCCTCCTCTTGGTTACATAACCGAACAAGGCTCTGACCCCTACCCATTCAAATACTACAGTTCATTGAAGTCACGTTGGCTGTAACAACCTGATGAAACCAAAAACTCCCCACATAGAGGCATGTGTTCATTATTCTGCACTACAGCCTCCATTTTAAGTTGTAGAGAAATTTGTACACCAAAGCAGGACTATACAAGAACATCTGACTGAATGCCTTTGTGTGTTAAGACTTCAACTTAAATTGGACTGTGGTCAATAAGAGGTCAATGCACAGGTCAAATAAAAAGCTTGGAAACCACTATACACTTTCTCTGCTGTAGACTGATCCATTCAAAGCTGCAGCAGACTGAAGGCCACTGGATACAGAAGACCAGAGAGGAGAAAGCCTATCATGTGGTAAAAAGGTGGTTTAACACAGATTTCTTTCTGTGCGTAATAAAACTTTCAGTTCAGCCTCGCTGCCAGAAATGAATCAGAGGCACAGGGAGACAGAGAGAGAGACGCAGACAAAAACAACATGTATTTTTAATTATTTTGTCTTAGGTGCAACTTAGTATGCAAAAACGGCAGATACGGCAGTCCTGATACACAGAGAGGAGTTTTTAGGGACCTTATCTCCCTGTCCCAGGAACGCCTCGATCCCTAATCTCCATGCACTTGCCTTTCACGCACTCTGCCTTGTGCACACGGCTTTTCCACCTCTGACTCTTTTTCTTTTCTCCGCTCGCATTAGAATTAGCATCAAGCTTGATATGCAAAAGAGTTTGCAAACATCACAGTTTTAATATTCAGCTGCGATCCATTCAGCACAGTCCACAGTATGTCCTAATTGTCTACAGTAGAAGGTTTAAGTCTACATAGTTCCCCTATGCCAGTAACAAATTTCACAAACTTTTCTTTCACGTCTCTCCTGTGTGGCAGACACAAACACGACAGAGTTAAAAAAGTTGTGAGTGAAAATGCATTATCGTGTGTAAAGAGACGAGAGTAAAACTTTGTGTTAACACAGAGAGCTTACAGAAGTCGAGCGGTCCCACAGTAGGAGGACTACTCAAAGACGCCGTTATCTTAAGCCCCTCTCCTGAGCCCTCCAAGGTCAAGAAGCATCTCTGCATTGCACCTCCTGAGGCTATAAACTGCAGAGTGCATGAAGAGGCCATGCCCAGTTTAATATTTATGAATATGCTGCGAGGGCACATCTGGTGCTAGGTGTGTTTTCAGGTCATATAAAACTGGACTTTGTATCTGCACTAACCAGAGGTGGAGGAAGGATTCAGATGCTTTACTTCGGTAGAAGTATTTTTTATCAAAGTAAAAGTAAAAAAACGGAGTTTGCATGTTCTCCCCGTGTCAGCGTGGGTTTTCTCCAGGTACTCCAGCTTCCTCCCACAGTCCAAAGACATGCAGGTTAATTGGTGACTCTAAATTGTCTGTAGGTGTGAATGTGAGCGTGAATGGTTGTCTGTCTCTATGTGTCAGCCCTGTGATAGTCTGGAGACCTGTCCAGGGTGTACCCCGCCTCTCACCCAACGTCAGCTGGGATAGGCTCCAGCCCCCTGTGACCTCCACAGGATAAGTGGTTCTGGAAAATGAATGAATGAATGGTCATGCCTTAGCCATACTTTTTGTGTAATGCCAATTAGCAAACATCAGCATGTCAACACACTTAACTAATATTATTGAGTGGATGATTAACAATATACCTATTAGCATTTAGCTTAAAGCACCTCTGTGCCTAATTACAGCTGCACAGTGCTGCTTGCGTGACTCTCAGTCTTGATAATAAAGGCAGACAAGACACTTTATGGTTGGGGTGTGAATCACAAGAGGCCCCACGATACGATATTATCACGATACATAGGTCGCTATACAGTATTATTGCAATTTTAGATGTGTTGTGATATGCCACTGAGTATTGCAATAAAATATTCATTAATTTCCACAACCGCTTATCCTGTTGAGGGTCGTAGGGTGGCGGGAGCCTATCCCAGCTGACACTGGTCGAGAGGCAGGGTACACCCTGGACAGGTCGCCAGACTATCACAGCGATGACACATAGAGACAGACAACCATTCACACTTACATTCACACCTACGGACATTTTAGAGTCACCAATTAACCTGCATGTCTTTGGACTGTGGGAGGAAGCCGGAGTAATAAAAAAATAAAAATCAATACTTCATGTCTGTGTGACAATACGAATTTGCCACACAAAAATATTGTAATGCTATGCTGTATCTTTTTTTTTTTTCCCCCACACCTACTTTAAGGTGCAAACTTTCCAACCCTACTGCATTACCAGGCTACTGGGGAAAAAATGATGCTATCCTCTGTTTGTTTTGGTTGCGCAATGATGACGCACTCCCTTTGTGCCATAAATTGAGCCCTCATTTCCTAGGAGATTGTACCCAGTGGCAGAGAGAATTGCATAGTGAAGGCGAGGCTTATAGGGAACCAGTCTGAATACTGATGGTGTCATTATTCTACAGCCATTATGATGTGCACTCAAAATTTACTTCATAATGATAAAGCAAAAAAAAGTCTATTTTCATTTTCAAGATAAAACGATAAGGTAGGTCATCATATTTTATCTCTGAATCAAAGCCATGCAGACAAAAAATGTAAATAAGCAGTTTGAAACTAAATAAAAAGAGCATTTACTGAAGCAATACTCTCATTCAAGAGGGCCATAAACAGCACTTCATTGTTTCTCATCATCTCCATAAAGCAGACGATCGACTAAAGATGTTACAGCATTTGGGGCAATCAGGACTCCTAGTGGGGGGTTACTGGGAAGCAGGAAGGGGGGGAAGGCATATTTTATAGCTGAGGGTTCATATAATACAGCTGATATGTTGTACCTCGGCTTTAACCTTGTCTGACAAGCACACGTTAAGCTCAGCACAGAAGAGACTGAAGCGATGCAAAGTCTGACACCAGCTTTCATGTGAGCTCTACGATATGTGGGCTGGCAGCTGCTCTGTGGCCATTCTGATGCATCACATGGTGAGAGCAGAACCATCTACAGCTTCATGTGACAAAGACAAAGGAGCTGGTTGTGGATCTGAGGAGGGCAAAGGCGCCATCGATGGGGTCAGTGTGGACATCCAAGAACACTGATGCTCTCTACAAGAAGGGCCAGAGCCGCCTCTATTTTCTGAGGAGGCTGAGATCCTTTAACATCTGCCGGACACTGCTGAGGATGTTTCATGAGTCTGTGGTGGCCAGTGCTATCCTGTTTGCTGCTGTGTGCTGGGGCAGCAGGTTGAGGGCAGCAGACGCCAACAGACTCAATAAACTGATTTGTAGGGCCAGTAACATCATGGGGGTGGAGCTGGACTCTGCCAAATTCCTACCCTGCCTATGTTGTGTAAATTAAAAATAGTGGGCTTTTTCCTCTCTTGGGGTGGCAGGGGTGAAAATTAGTCATCCTCAACATTTGTTATGGTTGCCCTTGGTTACTATCATGTTTTTTTCTCCAAATACTAAGTAATACCACCGATTTTTTTCTATTATTTCAGCTGGGTTTTAGAAAAGTCCATATAGCTCATGGATGGATGAATACTGAATGGCCTAATGGACACAGGTCCAGGGGCCCAAAGTGTCAGGGGGCCCCCTGGCCTTCACCTGCAAAATGTCCCTCAAATAAATATGTGCCGACTGGGAAAAGAGATGCAGAGGAAATGTAAATAGACACACAATGACAACTAAAAGGGGCGGAACAACCACAGAGACACAAAATGACCAAAAAGACAAAAAAAAAAAAAAAACTACCTCAAAGAAACAAAAAATGACCTCAAAAAGACAAAGTAGTACCTCAAAGAATCACAAATGACCAAAAAAGACAAAAAATTACCCCAAAGAGACACAAAATGACCAAAAAAAAGACAAATAATTACCACACAGAGACACAAAATGACCAAAAAAATTACCCCAAAGAGATTCAAATGAAGTGTAAAGAGACACAAAATAAAAACAAAGAGGGGCAGAAGAACCACACAGAGACACAAAATGGCCAAAACGACAAAGAACAACCTCAAAGAGACACTTCGCAACTACAAAGATGCATACCGACTGCAACAGACTCAATAAACTGATTCACAAGGCCAGTAACGTTGAGCACGGTTACATGCGCACAATAATCAGATAACTGGGAATAATCAGGTAATGGTAATAATCTGATTTGACGCGTTTACGTGCACTTCAATAATCTGATAATCAGAAAAACCTGGTTTACATGATTCAGTCCTTCAGTTGGATTTCTCCCCAAGTACATGACATAAAACTCAAACTTCCTGTTACAGTAGGTACTCATATCCTTGAAAAACCTTGAAAAGTACACAAGTCATATATTTGCAAAATAAAGCACTCATCATGCTGACAGCTTATACAGTACTGTTTGTTTTTATCATTAACAAATACATGTGAGAGCATTCTAATGTGTAGTTAATCAGTGTGGAGCCAATTTTACATACTTTGGGTAGATTCGTAGTAAAAGTACTGCAAAGTGCAATATACAAGTGTGTTGTATATAAACTTGTCACACAAAGTGCATGACATATAAGTAAGATAAAATAAAAGTGACAATTTAAACACTGAGAATATAAAAATATATTATTTTACGTAAAATCTTTATCTGAAAGGAAACAAAAGCTGTCAGGTTAATGTAGTGGGGTAGAAAGTACAATATTTCCCTCTAAAATGTAGTGGAGTGGGAGTATAAAACAGCAAAACCCGAAAGAAACCAGATTAAAGGGTATACATGCACCGAATAATCTGACTATTGGGGGAAAAGCTAAGTGTGTTTATCTGATTTCTCATAATCAGATAATGGCTTTTATCTGATAAAGCCTATTGGATTATGCTGTTTACATGACCACTTGAATAATCAGGTAACTCCAGAAATCAGATAATGATCCGTTTATTAATGTGCATGTAAACGCGCTCATTGTAGGGGTGGAGCTGGACTCTCTGGTGGGGACGCTGTTTAAGATGCGTGTCATCTCAGACAATATCTCCAACTCACTCCCACTCCACAATGTGCCGGTCAGACACAGGAACACATTCAGTGCCAGACTCACCACAGAGCGCCACAGGAGGTCATTCCTGCCGGTTACCATCAACCTGTACAGCTCCTCCCTCAGAGTGTCAGCTGCTCTGCATTTATAATTCATAATCATCTGCTGGGTGCAAGAATTCAACTGCTGCAATATACTGTGCAATTATTCAACTGTGGAATATTTTTCACCTCTTGAATTTATGTTTTAATTCAACATACAATGCACATAACTGTACATAGTTCTTATGTCTACTCTAGCTCTATTGTTGTTTATTCTGCTGATGTACATATTGTAGTTAAATGTTCACACTTACAGCCTCAGCACAGCAACAATATTTTATTTTAATATTTTAATTTTCATATATCAATTACTAGTGTTAAACATGATAGCATAACACACATTTTATTTCTACTTATTTAATTTTATTGCTTTATATTTACACACTTTTATTTCACACTCTTATTCTAAAATCTTATAACTCTCTTTTCTTTACATCAGAGCAACTGTAACGAATCTAAAGTTCCCTTCAGGATCAATAAAGTATGTCTGATGTCTGATTCCTGACTCAAAACCAAAGCATGTTCAATACTATAGATGCATGAATCTTAAACTCCACCTAAAATGCAGCAGCAGGCTCAGACATGTCAGCCTAGCAGCAGATAATTAACTTACAAACACACAAAATCACAGCTTGTTGGAGCAGACAATCTCTTATGAGTGTGATGAGCAACAGGTGACCATCAGTGCACGGCATCAGGCAATGAGTGCAGCTCAGTGTGGCAGCAGCAACAAGCACAAAACAGCACATCAGCTTTTTAGATATCATGAGATGAAGAGCAGTAAAGTATGAAGACAGAGTGAAGTGACCACTTACAGCCTGTGTGTGTGACAGTGACCATTGCTGAGCTTCCCATCAGGCATGAGCGGCCCACTACATCCTTCAAATCAAAGCCCAAGGTTGCCATGAGACCAACTCAGCACACAACACTCAGCAACACTCCACAAAATAATGAAACTCAAACATGAATATTAATTATCTTTTACAATGTAAATCAGCAGCATGAAAGCAGCCACGCCAAACATGAGCTCAGCCACTGCAGCACATGAATGATCACTAACTACTACAGAGGTAGGTGACAGCGGCACGTGCAGACATGACCAACCAGCACTGACACAGATCTGACAGCGCAGACACACAAACAGCTGATGAGAGCCATTACATCACCTCACATGTTAGAGAAAGCAGCAGGTACTTAGCTTGGTGAAGGTAGTAGGTCAGTTGGCTCTGAGGAAGGTGTGCAGGTCTCCAGCTGTCCTCAGCAGGGCTGTGAGCTGCACGTGCAGCTTGAGGTGTCCGATAATTGATCCACAGTGAGACAGCAGCAGCAGCGAGGAATATATTATTTATCCTTAAAGACGTCCTGGAGTGACACAATGTGGCTAATGGGTGTTTATACTTCATATAAAGTAGCCGTGTGAGCAGTGTTGTTCCCTGCAGGGCAAAGTTACAGCAACAGCTGACACGCTGAAGCTTAATTGCGAAGGGTGCGTTTGATTTGTGGCACAGTGCAGCCAGGAGGATATGGAGTGTGAATGAATCGCCACCAGTGATGAAAGAAGTATTCAGATTATTAACTTCAGTTAAAGTATCAACATGACAGTGTAAAAGGCCTCTGTTAGAAATTAAAGTCATGAGTTCAAGTAAAAGTAGAACAAATCTTTATTAATTGAATTGGCTCTGCTACCATTTGGTTGTGAGAAGTGGTGAAGGGCCCTTAAAATATATCTCCTTAAATACATTTATTTTCAACAAGCACACCCATTATTGTTTTTATTGGTTTGAAAGGCATGCAAATATTATTTTACAAGATTACAAGGCACACATTTTTTATAATATGGACTCCAGTACATAAAGGAAAATTAACAAATACGTTTAGGAGGAGAGAGAAGCAAACAAACTCACAGACAAAAACATGTCACACGTATGTCCTCACACATCACTCTACAGGGTCACATAGTCACACAGCAGATTTATAACTATGCAGGTTTATCCTCCATTTTGAGTCCATAACCGGTCCCAAGGAGATACTTGTTTCTGCTGATCCGTTTATTCCACTGAGCGTTCACTCATAAGATGCTGTTTCACCACTGCATTAACCCATTCTTTCAATATTTAATTTATTGTTAATAGCCTTGTTTTGATTTTGTTTATATTCTTTGGAAGAATGCAATAATCAGTATCCTTACAAGGATGTGAAATGCTGAATTATTCTAAATAAAGTTGGAAACAAAGGTAGAAACTTCATAATCAAGCGTACTCATTTGGCCCATTTCAGAATAATGTGTTATATATATATTTAGATTCATCTTATTTATGAATTAATGTGTACATCACTTTAATGTTATGGTGCGGCTCATTTTAACTACTTTATCTGCCAAGTAGCTCTTTAATTCCCCCTTATCTTAAGCTTATTTTAAAAATGTCACATGATCATTTATTTGTTGAGTGTGTTTTGCATGATTAATCTGAACATGCAAAGTAATTTGTAAGTTATTAAAGGACCTTTAATAAAGGAAGATATATAAGATAAAGGACCTTTATCTTACATATTGTCAGACTTCTTTTAATCAATATTCAGTGAAATACAGAGGATCATCTCTTTGGAACAACCTTCTCCCATCTTTTTATCGTCTTTATTATTTTATTCAAAAAACATCTGAAAAGGACTCTAATGTGCAGAGACCTGACCCTTTTCTTTTTATGTATGATTGCTGTAATTTAGGGGAGGTATCTTCATTGGCCATTTTTGGCTTCTAACCTCTCCTGCACAATGTTTTAACTTTTAATTTCTTTTTCCTGTATTTTCTTTACATGCATGTGCAACTAAATTCAACTAAACTAAATTCAACTAAATACAGTAAATGTAGTGGTGCAGAAGTAAAATGTAGGCCTAGTAGAAAATGGAAATACTCAAGTATAGAGCAAGTATCTCAAAATTGTGGGACGTACTTAAATAAAGTAGCTGCTGGAGTAAAAAGTAGAAATCCTGCGTTCATTAAAACAAGAAAAAGTACTCGTTATGAAGAATATTAGTGTTATTTTTTGATATGGTTTATGATCATCATTACTGATTACTTCAACATGTAACTTCAACATTGTCGGTCAAGGTGGAGTTATTTTAAGGTTTTCTTATATTCATACAGAACAGGATGTAAGGAGATGTGTTTTACCTGCACATCTCCTTACATCCTGTTCTGTCTGAATATAAGAAAACCTTAAAATATTCTAAATAAGAAGACAGTATGAACCTTATCAATCTAAGGTGGAGTTAGTACAAGTGAAATAGCATAAATTTGAAGTACCAGTACCTCAAAAATGTACTGCACTTGAGAAAATGTACATATTTATTTGCACTAATTGCCTGTGAAGTTAAGTTGTTTATGTGAAATACCCTGCAGGCTTCATTTAATTACAGTCTCCTTAAAAATGTATTAATCTTTTCAGAATACCAAAGGCAACAATCTTAGTGTGCACCATCTTTGTATTCCATGTAGAAAACTGCACATGGTCTGAATTCAAATATGGATTATTTGACATTTGGCCAGAATTAAAGGGCACTGTACACAAATTAAGCACTGGGGCTTTTTCCCTGATGCTGCAGAATAATCAAGATTGTGTACCATATCACATCCTCATGTTTAAATGGATTAGCATTTCAAATATGGCTCAGATTAAGGCACATTGGCTGAAGAATAAGCCATCTGCTAACAATATGTTCAGTAAGGATAATGAGTGTGAACTCCTGCTGTATGTAATTTGAGACTGAGCTGTGTGTGAGACATTCCTCCACTTCTGTTTTCACTTTTTGGAAAAGCGTAATTGTGTTTGTCCAGTATTCATTTTCCATCCTTTTAATAATGTCACTGAGATAACATTTGGCGTATATACTGATCTAAATGAGGCATGTAATGCACTGTATGTCAGCTCCTGTCACCAATTCAGTGTCCGATAAAATATCTCCCCTTCACAGTAAGGTTGACCTTTGACCTTTTGGATCTAAAATGTCATCACTTCATCATTATATCCTGATAGACATTTGTGTGAAATGTTGTCATAATTAACGAATGAATTCTTGAGTTATGGCCAAAAACGTGTTTTGTGAGGTCACAGTGACTTTTGCCATCCATCCATCCATTTTATCCAGGGTCAGGTCGCGGGGGCAGCAGGCCAAGCAAAGCACACCAGACATCCCTCTCCCCAGCAACGCATTCCAGCTCCTCCAGGCCAGATGAGATATGTAATCCCTCCAACGTGTCCTGGGTCTACCCCGGGACCTCCTACCAGTGGGATGTGCCTGTAGAGCCTGGTCTCACTCTGAAGTTATCGAAATCTGGTGCTTGGGCAGTGACTTGCGGCATCAGGAACCAACGAAAAAGGGCATCCTTTGCCGTTGTAGTTTAACAGTGCCCAGTGGAGTCGGGGGAAACACCGCAGGACAAGGATGGAAGTTAAGGTGCCGAAAGTTCGACTGGGGCAGCGGGAGGGGTGCTGGATGGGTCCAACAAATTTTCATGCATGAGAATGGCATTCGTGTCCCGTAACACTCTAAAGCCAAACCTTGTTCTTTTTATCTGAACCCAACCATGTGTCTTTGTTGTTGAAGGAATAAAAATTCAATCAATTCACAGTGTTGTACCGACGTAGTGCATTTATTTTGAAAGAGACTGTATGTAAATGGTAAATTTCCTGTGAAATGGAAGTGTATCTTGAAAGAAGACAGTGTGTGTAACAGACAGAAAGTCAACAAGCCAACGCACCCAGGGTACCTTTCACGTTGTATGTGTACGTGGAAAGTCCATGACCAAACGTCAATATGTGACAAGGTCAGAGTGTGAATGTGTTGGCGTGTAACATCTCTAATGGGAGGCACCCGGGAACCATCCTGATCAGATGCCTGAACTACCTCAACTGGCCCTTTTGACGCGACGGCAAAGCGGCTCTACTCTGAACTCCCCCGAGCTCCTCACCCTATCTCTAAGGCTGATCCCAGCCACTCCACGGCCACTTGTATCCGCGATCTCATTCTTTCGGTCACTACCCAGAGCTCCCGACCATAGGTGAGGGTTGGGACGTAGATGGACCAGTAAATCAAAAGCTGTGCCTTCCACCTCAGCTCCCTCCTCACCACAGTGGTCTGGCGCAGCACCCATATCACTGCAGACGCCGTACCAAACTGCTGATCCATCTCACACTCCATTCTACCCTCACTAACGAACAAGACCCTGAGATACTTGAACTCTGTTGCTTGAGGCAACTCTCTCCCAACCCCATCCCTTTTACCTTTGACACCCAAATTCTAATGAGTTCGGCACTGAGTGTAAGTGGATGTTTGTGCCAAATTTGAAGCAATTCCCTCAAAGCATTGTTGAGGTAATGTTCACAAGAATTAGACAAACAAGGCCACAGTGAGCTTGACCTTTAAACCCATGGCGACCAAAATCTAATCAGTTCATCATTGAGTCCAAGCAGACGTTTTTGCCAAAATTGAAGAAAAACCCTCAAGTTGTTCTTAAGAGAATGGGACGGACAGACAGATGGACAACCTGAAAACAGAATGCCTCCGGCTATGGCTATCGCTAGTGCAGACACAAAAAAACAGGGCACGTGTTGATCTCTACATCTTGTTTGGCTATAGAAACGCTACATTAAGAATTACTTTATTATTAAATTGGGAAGTGAAATAAGTCTGACTAAGAGATGGTGCTTCACACTGTTAATTTCTATTCAGCAGCTACTCGCAGATTCTTTGTGCATAAACGTATCTTTAATTTTTGTGACTGATGTCAAGTGCCTCATTTGAGCACTCTCTCACTTTAAAGGCTTTTTGTTCACATCGTTCTTTAATCTTTGCGAGTGCAGCACTCACAGGAAGTTAATTCAGTTTCACTCTGCTGCTAATTGAAAGGTTCTTTTACTCCTCATTCTACTTATTTTAACTTCTTAAACTTTTGATGTTATGATCTTTCTTTTTTGGGGGGAGCCAGAGATTGCAGCCGGCTTTAATTGGACAGAGTACAGATACAATGCACTGAAGAAAGGAAGAGGAGGGGGTAATGGAAGAAATGAGTACCACTGAACTAAAACATCTCAGCAGCAGAAGTAGGGCTAAGCGTGCAGTTTTTCACAGAACGCTGAGCAAGCCTTTTGTTGTATTGTTTGAGTGCATTTTTGTTCTTTTTTCCTCTTTACCTCTGGCAGCCTGCAGCAGGTAAACAATTAACTGAGCATGAGGAGTGAAGGCTCAGATTCTGACACAATCAGCACTTCTCATTTGCTGATGTGGAGCTTTAGACTCCCTCATGTACCCCAGCAGGGGGCATAACAGCACAGTTCAAGACCCAAAATGGCCTCTCCACTGCATTTACACTGTGACGAACGTTACATTGTTGTGCAGCGAGCTTTGTTTGCGATGGGCTTCGGCCCCCGAGACGTTCAATCTTTCCCTTTGGATTTTTTTATGCTGATGTTTTGATGTTTACGGCTGTGTGTATGGCTGATGCTCAGTATTTGTTGTGCAGCTCCTCACACTTATAATGAGATTTATAACTCGCTGACTTACCGTGTGCATCAAACAGCAGCCTCTGATTGGATTTTTGTATCATTTAAGATGCTTTCCAAACGTTGCCATGCACAGAAATAATTTTGCCCTGTATTTTCTGGTATAACATTTAATTTTTGGTGGGTCTGAGTCTTGAATCCAAGACAAAAAAAAATTAATTTATAAAGGAACAATATTTTCATGAGCAGATGAACTGTAATGCCATGAAATTAGCACAAGAGGTCAGCGTCACACTTTGTTTCCCAAGATGTGTGAAAACTCCACTGAAGTGTGGAGACTGAAGGTCAAATTATTTTATGTTGATAACACCAACAACTGACTAGTGCAGAGTGAAATTAAGGCATGTAGGGACTAATTAAATCAACATCATGATGAGGAGCTTGAATGCAAATATCACTGAGTATCTGTAAGTTATGAAAAATCTCATGAAAAACTATGACTTAAGCATCACCTAGTTGATAGGAGGTTTTCATTATTATGGATTTGTCAACTCTTGTTACCATTTAACACATTATAAATATGTTAAAGGGACAGTTCACCCCCAAATCAGAAATATACTGTATATTTTTCCTCTTACCTGTAGTGCTATTTATCAATCTAGATTGTTTTCGTGTGAGTTGATGAGTGTTGTAGATATCAGCTGTAGAGATGTCTGCCTTCTCTCCAATGTAATGGAACTAGATGGCGCTCTGCTCGTGGTGCTCAAAGTGCCCAAAAAAATACATTTGAATAACTCAACAACAATGTCTCTTCCCATAAATCGTGACCCAGTTATTTAAGATAATCTACAGACCTTGTTGTGAGCAGTTTTATGTAGGATCTACTTTCTTTCTCCTGAACTACACCTGCCAACTGTGTCACTGGTCAGAAGGAAGTGTGCATCTACTCATGGATGAGAGGCTCCTGCTTGTGGCAGCGTGAGATATAAACACTGATCGCGTCCTATTGAGCTGAGCTGTAATGTTGGCTAGCTCAGTCGTGCTGGGTGAGCTAGCAGTAGATGCATGCTTCACTCTGTGCGAGGGTGTAGATTACTAGAAAAAAAATAGTTCCTAAATGAAACTGCTCACAACAAGGTCTGTAGATTATCTTTAGCAACCAGGTCATGATTTCTGGAAAGAGACATGGTGTTGAGTTTTTCCAATTTATTTATTTTTCTGCACTTTAAACCCCACAAGCCAAGTGGCCTCTAGTTCGATTACATTCAAGAGAAGGCCAATCACTCCAATAAAAAGTAATTAGAAAACATGTATTTTTGATTCTGGGGTGAACTGTCCTTGAAGAACATGAAATCATTCACTTTTCACATTGAAGCACTATGAAAGAAAACGTAAATGTATTGGCCGTGGTCCTGCCAGATGCCTCCTGCTGCTGCTGCCATCATTGGTCATTAGTCATACTTCTACTGTTATTATACACATGATTATTATCACACATGTATACTGCCAGATACTAATATATACTTTCAACGTATTGTACCACAGTAGCCAGAACTATAATATTATTACTTTCATTAATGTTGTTGTAAGCTACTGTCATTACCGTCTGTCCTGCATCTCTCTCTCTCTCTCTCTCTCACTGTGTCATACAGATTACTGTTAATTTATTATGCTGACCTGTTCTGTACGACATCTATTGCACGTCTGTCCGTCCTGGAAGAGGGATCCCTCCTCAGTTGCTCTTCCTGAGGTTTCTACCGTTTTTTCCCCGTTAAAGGTTTTTTTGGGGAGATTTTCCTTATCCGCTGTGAGGGTCCTAAGGACAGAGGGATGTTGTATGCTGTAAAGCCCTGTGAGGCAAATTGTGATTTGTGATATTGTGCTTTATAAATAAAATTGATTGATTGATGGATGGACAATTTGAGACCTCCCCTTCAAGAATCACCACCATGGTGGAGAGGTTGGCGTGTCCCTGTGATCCTGGGAATTGTGTTGTCCAGGACTAATAGCCCCTGGTAGGGTCTCTCAAGGCAAAGTGGTCCCAGGGGAGGGGCCAGACTAAGAGCAGTTCAAAAGGACCATGATAAAACGGCACATTTGGTGTGTGCCTTCCCCGGTATAGAGACACCAATATCCCCTTCTGGAGCCAGCCCTGGGGGGGACTGTTTGACTAAATAATGAGTCATAAACACAATATAAATATATACAAACTAACTAGGAACTCCTGTAAATAAAATGTCCCAATTAATCTGCACAGCAGAGGATGTTTAAATACACTAAATTTAAAACATTTGGAAGAATATGGCGGATGTAGAAAATCTGCTGTCACCACACACCAGAAAGGAACAAAGTGTGATGCTGAGGCTCTCGGGGGGTGGGGGGGTAGCTCCTGAAATGTTACGGTGCACAGCACAGACTAGTGGTGTACTCCTGCAACTGTCAACACAAAGCTTAACAACATTCAGACCAACAACATTACAGAAAGGCATTAATATTTTATTCAAAGATGAGCAAGATACAGTGTGTATAGAATAATGACATTAAAGGTCTCATTTTGTTGTCAAGGACCTCTCATGCTATGATTATACAGTGGTATGTGTTCAGTATGTTGGCATGCACTGAGGGAAAAGAGCCCCCAAAGCTCTCAGTGAAATCAATTTACACTACAGAATGCAAAATCATGTCAACGATAAAGGTTAATAATCACCTAAAGACTGGCCGCTCTGACAAGAACGGGCAAAGACTGTATCCAAACAAACTACAAGTTTAAATATTGTATGTATAAAATATTTATCTTACAGCTGTTCTGTGGCTTGCACTGTCACCCTGCAGTCAAACACTTTCAGCTCATTCTCGTTGGTCATGGAGGGCAAAATATTCACACTAAAGGGGAAGTACCTTTCTGGTTTAGATAATGATAGCAACTTACAGGATGTCAGAATGTAAAGTATCTAATAAACACTGGAAAAGTGTGTTTAAATAAGGTTAATGTTTCACAGTTTAACGCAAATTGAGGCTTTTCTGCAGGGCATTAAAAGATCACGGTCGAGTTTCCCCTTCAAATGTACAGTACAATAATTTTATGGATGTCTAATCTGATCTATTCACAGTGCTCCTCAGGAAGGAGCACAACCTAATTACATCTTTCTGGAAAACACATTGGGTAAGCAAAAATTAATTAGAGTCAGTCAACCACATCCAGCCCTCCTCATCCAGCCGCCATACGTGACAATCTGCCAGGGCGTACCACTGCACCATATAGAGAAAGACACATCATATGCATAGTACTAGTCTTAGAAAACAGACAGTTCAGAGTGACATGCAAGTAGTAAGTACAAAAAAAAAAAAAAAAAAAATCCAAAGTCCCTTTTCTCATCAACACATAAGTGCTGATGTAATTAGTCTGTGGAAGCATTAAATGTTAGAATTAAGTGTGTCAATATTCTATGTTGGAGACAAATCAAATGACTTTATCTAAACTTACACAAACATATTTAAGAAATGAAAGGTCAACAAAAGGAATAAAAGTGGGGGGAAATGCTAATTCACTGCTTCAGGATTATCTAAAGTGAAACAAATCAATACATAGAAAAGTACTCTTATACGTAATGAAATATTTGAAATATTTGTGGCCTACTCCCCCGACCGAAGATGACACCTCTACAGATACGTCATGCATAGATTTGTACAAAAGGTCTGCAGCTGCACTATGCTTCCATCTCTAAACGTACTTCAGTAGCCAGCTCTGAAAGTTCAATGAATGGAGAACAAATAGTTTAAAGGTTACTTTACAAAGTCAGACAGAATTAAAGTTTTTGGTGTCTTGAAAATGTGCGGTTTGAAAATAACACCAGTAGCTCTTACGATACAAAACAAATAAAACATTCACTATTTTAACTTGAGGTTCAATAGTCATTATTTTTCTGTTTTCATACAAACATCCTCTGTGAGAAATGACACAAAAACATGACACAGTTGAAACATGTGAAACTCTCTTCCTAAGCAGGGCCGGCCCTAGACTTATGAGGGCCCCAAGCAGGATTTTGGTCAGGGGGTCCCCCTCGTTGTAATGTGTTGCCACTTCACACGGCACTGAGCCAACTTGTGTCTTGCAAATATTTGTTTAAGCATAAATAATATACAAATAAGCATGTAAAGACTAAAGTGAGACCTATAAGCAGCATCACTGTCTTTAAATAGACTACAGTAAATACACTATTTGTTTATTACCCCTAAACCCTATGAATGGTCCTCTAAAACTTAACTCCAAATGTTATTTATTCAACTTAAATCACTGGCTGCAGTGCTGGCAAACTTTAAGAATAGCTTGTGAATATTGTGTGAAGTTACATTTTGTCTTGTTCATTCATTTAGTTCAATTTATCATATTAAATATAACCACAACATGTGATTTTTTTTCTTTACCATAGAATCCAGAGTGCCTGATTTGTGGGGGACAGTAAATGACATACTTAAGTCCTTTACACACTGAGTCTGTTTTTTTTCCTGATGTGTTTTGTAATCCGTCATCTGAAAAAAATCGTTCCTCACAGAAACCTTGCACACTGATACCGCAATCTACCTCTCCACTAGAGTTACCTATCTGACTGTCATCACTCCCTCCCTGTCTTTCATTTGGCATCGCCACTGCATTTATGGGCAGAGCTGTCCTCCCTGTCCTGAATATAACTATCCGACTAGTGAGCTGTCTGAGTTATGAAGTAATTCTGCGCGCCCAGTTCCTCTGTCTTGTCGATGTTGTGTCCCTCCGCCACATTTTCATCACTGAGTCTTGGTTAAACATCTCTAAGGATCTGACAGATGCAGAAGACGTGGAAAATCTAACCTAAATCTAAAGTTTCGGAGTGTGCAAATGTGAGTGACGCAATGTGAAGTCTTATTTTTAGACGTGTGACAATTTCAGACGAACTTACGCCTCGTTTCCACTAACATATGTAACTGGTGTCCGTAGATCTGTAAATATACAGTTAATGCCTCTAGTGTTCAATGCAAAAGGATAGAAACCTGATACAAACTAGAGATGTAGCGATACCACTTTTTCCTTCCCGATACCGATTCCGATCCCTGAACCTTAGGTATCTGCCTACACCGAGTACCGATCCGATACCAGCGTGTAAAATAAAAATGGATGGGATATGAATTGTTCTATGTATCAACTCCTAAAACTCTATGTAAAATATTAAGAAATAAATACATAATAGTAGAATGAATGCCATAAAACTTTTTTAAAGGTTACAGTAGAATGCTTTTTAAACTCTGCTGTTTCTGTTTCGTTTGCCTGTAGCGTGTGTATGCGTAATGAAGTGAGGCATTACATGGTATCGGATTGGTCATAGGCTGTACTCACCGATACCCGATACCGCATCTTAGGCAGTATTGGAGGCATCTCCGATACTGGTATCGGTGCAACTCTAATAGAAACTACCTGTAGCCATGAGAGAGGCTAATTTTGTCCATTTTTTCACCATCCAGTAGTCACGCTTGGGATATTACCAGGACAAAAACAGGACCTGCCAGATGGGTGACAGGAAATATTTAATCAAAAAGGCATGTGAACGGCTGAACGAGTCAAGTTACACATTCACAATGGGTTAAAACTAGATAAACAAGTTCTTTTTAATCACATGAACTCACTTGAGTTCATGTGAACTGTTAGCTAAGCTAGCACAGTGTCATACTGTCTCTCCATAATCTAGCGCAAAAGTTAAATTTTTTTAACGTACTCGCAGCAAAGTCCAGTCCGAAATATTACGGAGGGGAGGAGTTTCGCAGGTACATCGGATATCACGGAGATTCCCATAGGAATGAATGGACTTCCGCTTGCCTTGTCTCTATACATATATGTAAATGGAAATGAGGAGTCAGTGTGCAAAGGCCTTTAGCCTACCTAAATTGTCCCTTTTGCCCGTCTCTGAACGTATTGTTTTTCAGTTTTTAAATATATAAATATGGCATGAAATGTTTAGGAAGTTGAATTTTTTATGTTGTTATGCTCTCTTATTGATTAAAACAAATCTAGGGGGGCCCACAGAGACCAGGGGGCCCTAAGCAGCTGCTCATACAGCTTAATGTGTAGGGCCGGCCCTGTTCCTAAGTATCACATACTCAACCTTGTGTGTTCAAACAATTGGAGAAAACTGGTTTGTAATTAAAACAATAAAAAAAAACCTCTATCTGAACCATTGCAGACAATGGCTACAGAATAATTTTTGCACCAACACATTCTGTTTTTCTCATATGCATTTGGTAGATCTTCATTACTCATTGTTGTAGCTCTTAATTTTAAAAATTTATAACAAACACCTTAAATTATATCACTTAAAAAAAGACTCACTAAAAAGCACTAGCTTTGCAAAAGAAGAAAATAATTATTTTCCTATTTAATCTTGTACGCTGTAAGGATGAATCTGATTGTTCACAAAGCACTATATCAACTGTTTTTAAAGCTCTCTATTGATTGTAATAAATGGGAGCCTTCGTAAAGATGGCTCAAGATAAGACTAAAACATAAAATCGCGTCAAACAAGTGGGTCTATGAGCGTGCAAATATTCATAGATAGCTTATAGAGTGTTTGCATTGGGAACGTAAACACATGCATTCAATGAAGTAAACATTTTTTCACTCCCTTTTTACATTTTTGGGAAAACTGTACAGATTCTTCACTCTGAAATATGTTACAAAACTGGGCACTGCTACTCTGAAGCAGAGTGAACCAGACAATCATTGTCAAGAAGCCTGTTCTACTAAAGAGAGAGAAATGTCCCCGCAAACCGTCGCCGTCCGTCACCTGTTCACACGCCCTGTGTACCTGAAAGAATTGTCAAGTAAAGACAAGGAGAAACACAAGTGGCTAGACTACGATAAAACACAAAACTGTACAGTTGAAGCCTGAGACAAAAGCATGCTAGGACTATAAATGCATGCAGGATAAGAGGGGGAAAGTGGGTTGGGCAATAATGGCTGACGACAGGCACGAGGTTCAGGAGGATCCTCTCATGGAGGGTTCCCACGGGACAGTCCCACAACCCCAAACTGAGCCTTTTAAGAGGAGAGGACAAAATAAGATTTAAAACTGTTGTTCTTAGATCCTTCATTTCTCTTTTTCCCAGCGTCCACCACACTCGTCCACACTCCCGGGAAATGTACACAGGTGTAGGCTGCCAGTATAAAACTGTGAGTAAAGGGGTGTTGTGCTGTGTGGTTGCAAGCAGGCAGATACCAGCATGCATAATGAACCCTCTGCATCAGGAAAGAGCCTCGTCCTCTCCCACGTAGGGCAGTTCCATACTCCTCATGCCATCACCGCTCTCCTGTTTCCTGAGTAACACAGCAGAAACACAGCGTTAGATACTGCTGCTGTGGGCCTGCTGTCAAACCTATATCACTGAGCGGAGAAAGGAATAAGATGCTGCTAAGCTATGTTTAGGAACTGAAACCAACCATTTAATTGTTACATAACGCCAGGCAGTGAGCGCTAAGGAAACGCTGTTAAGCAAGTTTACATCCACAAGGGTAGAGACAAGAAAATAAATAAAGGGAAACATCATTAATGTTGAGGAGAAACACAAAGAGCTATTAATTAACAGGTCCTTTGATTAGTGTGGAGAGTGATTCGTGCAAAGGAATAAGTAAAAGCTTGAATGAGTGAATGCTACTTAAAAGCACTACGATTGCTTATGTGTCAGACAGGCATTGATTCAACTGTATTTTGGTAAATTCTGAAGTTTTGTAAGTGTGGAACTATTACATTTAGCTGCATTACACATTGACACTTTATTATACAATGTCAATCAATACAATACCAACTGCAGCCTAAAGTATTACTGCAAAGCTGTATCAACACCTCTGTGACACAGTGTCAACTAAAAATGGATTAAAATAGATTGTGCTGCTGTTAAAGGAATAATTAATGCTGTATATCAGAATGATTAATCCTGTATATCAATTACTCCGGCGTTTGGATAATTTGTGAAGAAACTTTGTTTTTCTCACATGCCTCCGGTGAATGATGAATCCAAAACTTTTGACAAACTTAAGTCATAGGCGCCAGCATTTATTTACAGCGAAATTATAGTAAAATATTTGTTTAAAAACTGTCACACAACTCATGCAGTGTAATTCAAGTCTTATTTATCCAGCCATATGCTCAATACTTCCCAAACAGACAGCCAACGGGCAACTGAACGTAAAGTGAAACCTTACTTCAAAGCCAGACTCCATTGACAAAACCATTAATTTTACCTCGCTGAACACAGGAGCTGCTGGTCTACCACTGCCTTGATTGGTTAGTTTTTTTATTTGTGTTATTGTGTGACTTTGGTATTTAAAAAGTTAACTTGGTTTCACCTAAGTTTTAACAATAACACACACACAAAAAAAACTGAACAAAAAACTGCCAATCGAGGCAATGGCAGACCAGCAGCTCCTGTGTTCAGTGAGGTAAAATTACTGTTTTTGTCAACGGAGTCTGGCTTTGAAGAGAGGCTTCACTTTCTGTTCAATTGCCCATCGGCTGTCTGTTTGGAAAGTACTGAGCGTACAACTGGATAAATGAGACGTGGATTACACTGCTCAAGTTGTGTGACAGCTGGAAACAGATGTTTTTAGTTTTGCTCTTGTTAAACGTGGCCCCCTATGACTTCAGTTCATCAAGAATTTTCTTTGTTCACCACAGACGTGAGAAAAACAAAGATTACTTAATGATAAAGCGTAACACAGGGTGAGTAACTGATATACAAATTGTCATTTGGGGGTTGATGTATTCCTTTAATAACCTTTTTTCCATTCCTTTAATATTGTATTTATCCACAGCTCTGGTCACTTGGCCTTTTTCACATAACAGTTATCGCTATCATTTGTTATATGGTGAAGTGGGATTTTCTACACTACACACCACATGCTTCACCAAAATCATCTTGAAGGTACTACAGACTCGACAGCACAGCACAACATTCCCAAACATGGCTTGTCCAAACACCCCTAAACTAGCACAGGCTAGTTTAAAAACTCAGTGCACAAGAGTATTTGACCATTAAAGCCATATTGAGAAAGAATTACAGCTGCTTATATCATGCCAGGGGTCTTCAAGTACACTATATAGCACTTAAACAGCACTACAGCAGGCAGGAGTTGTCCTAAAGTTATTTACCTTCTCTGGTTACAATGAATGTAGCAGTATCTCACATTGCCTGCTCTGCCTTTCCTGCAGGGCAGGTGAGGGAGAAGAGACATAATAACAGGATACTTGACAAACATTAGCTGGCTATACTATAAGAGTATAAGAGGACCCAGCAGCTCTGAGTGAGAATATGGTAGAGACAGCTCACTGCTACGAGCACTTATGATTCTAAAAACTACCGCAAAACCTTTGCTTGAGACAGAGTTTACAGTCTGTAGTGTGTGTGTGTGTGTGTGTGTGTGTGTGTGTGTGTGTGTGTGTGTGTAAACAATCCTTACGTGAGCATTTGCCCTGGAGCACACAAATTGCTGCGGTCTTCTTTACGGGCCCAATCGAAGGGGTTTCCAAAGGAGCGCTTCCTCAGCATAGTTCGCACCAGGATCTGAAATGTAATAAAGAACATTGATACACAAATGATACTGATGGAAAAAAGCGATATAGCCCTAAAATAATATCACAATATTTCAGGGTATTTTTGCAATAAAGATATTCCTGATGATATGACAAATTAGTAAAAAAAAACTCCTGTGTGCATACAGCGAGAGAGGAGAGGGAGAGATGCTGTGCTGCTGCCAGAGGAGCCGCTGAATGAGTTCCCTCTGAGCAGTAACTCACTAAAAGAGTCTGAGAAGTCCGGGGCTGTTCATAAAACATTCAGGACGCCACAGTTTATTCCACACTGCTGAAGCTGCTCCTCTTTTTGGAACCACCGTGGAGTCGGTAATAATTTCGCTTTCAGCCATGCTTGTTGTCACCGTGGGTAATGATATGACATCAATATGACAACAAGTCCAAATACTGCGAGTATCCGGATATGAATTTTTCATATGATATTAAGAATTATACCAGTATTATCATGAACGAGATGATATGGCACACCCTTAACACCAAGCACCCTTTTTTTGATGTATTAATTATTAATATTGTAAATACAAATTAAACTAGCGGTAGCCTACTAAAAAGAAAAAATTAATGCTTTTCCAGTCTATTAAATATATTTTGCTGAGATGAACAGACTAACAACTTGAACTTATGAGTTAAAAACAGATGTTGACAATTTTGACAACATAATCTGCAGTTGAAAAAAAAGTGTTTGAAAAAATGTTTAACATCACAATCTTGTTTCGTGACTACATCTAGTGATAATACCACATCGTGGGGCCTCTGTTGAGTCACACCCCTAATACACAGATCCAAACATTATGCTCAGAAATGTAGAGAAAAAGAGAAGATTCACTTTCATTATAAACAACTTTAATTCTAAAAAATGTCCTGTTGTAAAACAGTTGTTTTGGGGTTGTGGGGTTATGGTAACATCAACACACGTTATAAACATCATACATAACCAACAGATCTTCTAAATCATTGTGTGTAAACTGCAGTCTAATACAGAAAGGTAAGGTACACCAGGGGTTGCGGTGACGTGGTGATCACTGGCAGTGGACTTGAAAGTAGGAAATATATGGAGCCAGAGTGTGCGAAACTACTTAGATGCTATATGCTCTGTAACAGACAGCACTCATCTTGAAATCATAGGACGTGCATTGGTGTATAATGCACCTGCACAGCAGAGATAGTTGTGACGTGACAGTGAACTGCAGCACAACAACAGATGTGATGAATTTCTACATTTTAATTTTGTTCAGGTGGCGGCACTCATGACTAATGTCGTGTTCGTCCTTTTAACGTAAGCATTTAATTGCTCGTTAAAGAAGCTCAGACAAAAAAGCTCTGGAATGCTTCAAATTCATCCCAAGTGTTCATGTCTTTCACAACATGTGGTATGAACCAACGTAACAAATGACAATAAACTGAGAGGACCAAGTGAGTCATACGTCTGTTTGGCACAAGAGGGGCGGTATGAAAGGGCAATCAAGTAGGTGGTGCTGATGCAGTGGGGGTGGTGTGATGTGACTGAAACATGGTTCAAAAAATAATAATATACTTCACACAAATGCAAATGTACAAAGAATTAGCAATTATTTTGCTCCTGAGTGGCGCTCATCCTCAGTTATGTTTTAATAGGTGACATGTGGCAGTTTGCATGCGTCTCTCGGGGTAGCTACGCTGAAAACAAATTGTACCCATTAATGATGTTTGATTTAATGACACCAGCCTCAAAAACAAATTAGACCTGACATGACTGTGCTATTCATTAAGTTGAGTTTTTCTGAGACAAAAACAAGTTCATAAACTCACCACTGTAGCCAGGCTGGGGATGTGCTTCACAGAGTTCTCCACCTCCTCCTCCGTCACCTCAATCAGCATGCAACAGTTGTCATCCTCTGGAGGAAGAGGCTCAGTACCATGCCTTGTTACCCATGGGTGCACCTGGATGCAAACACGTGGAGTGGATCATGTTATAGTATGCAGGACACAGGTTACAATCTGTTGACACGCACATTACTGACTGACTTCTGTGAATGTTGTGTTTAGACAGACTGGTACAGAACATCATCCAAATCTGAAGCTGACAAACAGCATTTTAACAATTGTTTTTTTCCACCAACCACAAAGGGTTTTTACTGCACCGCAATCACTAGTGGAACAGCTTCATGTGCAGATCAAAGAATGACTTCCTGTAAGATGCACTGGCGTCTCACCTCATTTAAACCCATTTACACAGACAATTCATCTCTTTTTGAGGTTCTGAGTCTGGTTGTGTGTGGCACTCTATTTAAGAGAGCTTTGATTGAGCCCATAAAATAAGGCCAGACCCTACATGAACCTGCATAGTTTCTGTCCAAGCCTGACTTGCACCTGAACGATGGCAGCCATTTTGGGCCTGAGCCTGAATAAAAACCCGAATTTCCACTGTAAAAAAATATAGGTTATATATATAAACATTTATTACAAGCTAAGGGCTGATATGTGTCCTTGCACCACCTCTCCTTCTCCTCCTCCTTCTGTTATTTCAAGAGTCTGTCTTCAGCTCTGTCTTGCGCACGACAGGTTTGACAGAGCAGGCTGCGCCCCTTGGTGTGTCTCCGTCTTCCAGTGTGCATGTTGTGCACAGCGGTCCACGGCGATGTGATGTGCAGATGATGATTAGCACTCTCCGCTTCATGTCATGCACTCTCCCACTGCTGGGGAGGCAGAGGCAAGCACTGCCAACTTAAGTCGCCTTGCAGCCCCTTTCTCACCCTCACCTTCTCTCGTTTTCCCTCCAGTTCAATGCAACTCCTGCCATTTTACACATGACGGCTGCCAGTTTCACGTGTTTCTTGTGCAGTGCACTCGAGTTTGTGGACAGTATGTGAGCGCTCCTTAATTCTAATGTTTCGTCACTTTAAATCTAATTCTAAATCTTGAGATTGCCATTCATTTTGATGGATGCACACCCCATACAGTCAACACTGGGAAACTGGTGCCAACTCAGCCCGATTCAAGCCCAACAGAACTTTGAGAAATAACAGGCTAGCTACCCTGAAGTTGGCAAGTTGTGTCGCACCGGGTTCACACTGTATGCAGAAGGACTGTGAAGCATGCCGATTTTCTGTGGAGTGCTGCCTGCTTGCTTTCTGCGCCTATGTTAAGCGATTGGGCTGTTCACACTGGACGCAGCACGGCACCAAGTCCGGCTCACAATCTGCAGTGATAGTTTCGGCACCTGGTCTATTTTTTCTGTGAGCCACTAGCCAATCTGGCAAGAAAACACACTGAAAATGTATTGTAAATGATATAAAGTATATATCAAATATGATATAAATGATCTATGATAAATGAATATGCATTACACACTTCCACATATTTGTCAGTTGGGTTGAAACAGAGTGAGAGAGACGAGCATAGCCACACACACTCGCACACAGACACACACATATACACAAGCAGACGGAGACAGAGCTCTACATGTGATTTAAACAGAGCAGAGAGCAGAATCGACCAGCTACTGGTGTGAGCTGCTGACGCGTGGCTACACGACACTTAACAAATCAGGGCACTGCCGTGTCCAGTGTGAACCCGGCGTTAGGGTTCAGGTGGAAAATAAATGCTCTACCACATAATATCAAATGTGCTAAAATGCAAAGTATAAAACCAGCATCTTCACTGAAAGAGTGTTTACCTTAATCTGTGGGATTGATATCCTGGTTTCTGGATTCTTGTCCAGCATTTTCAGCAACAAATCTTTGAGATCGTCTGAGATGTCAGCACTGTTGAGACAGCTACAGTTTAGAGTTACATTTTAAATCACATTTTACAAAGTAAAAGATGACGTAGAACAGCTGTTTAATCATATGAACCACAACTGGGCAGTGATAGCCTTTTAACAGAGCAGAACTGACCGGTCAGGTAACTCCACAGGCTGTGTCTTGATTTTCTGATGAAGACTAAGGATGCGCTCGTCCATGAATGGACACTGTGAATCAAAGAAAGGTCTTGATTTCAATGGGAAACCAGCAGATTGGCATTTCGAAAAAAAACTCGACAGTATTTACGCTGTATCTATTTTTGTCACAGAACACACTCACCACTCCAAAGACGAAGCAGTAAAGTGTCACTCCCATGGCCCAAACATCCAACGCCTGCATGATAGAGAGATATAACAAAGATGTTCAGAAATTGTTCCTTCAGTTGAAATCCAACCAAAAAGTATTCAGTTCCCAGAAAATTATGACTACTAGGACAGTAAACTCTATCTGAATACTATTAAATTAGAATCCAAAACACAAGGGTTCATGCATTTCTGTACATCACCACCAGAGGGCACTAGTTAGCCAGCTGTTACTTCACCTTCCCAGAGAAGTTCTTTCTGGTCTCCGAGAGCGCTTCAGGTGCCAGGAAAGCAGGTGTTCCCACCGTGCTGGTCAGGAGGGCATCGGCCCCCTCAAACTGGTTACTGACTCCGAAGTCTGCGATCTTGATGTGTCCATCTTCTCCCACCAGCAGGTTGGACGGTTTAACGTCTCTGTGGATGATCCTCTGGTAATGTACTGTTAATAGAGAAATTAATTTAACAAATGTATTACAGCAACAAGATCCCATCTGATAAATTCTGCCTACGTCAAGAGATGATGAACATTCTCTTACAGAGCATCCAGGTCGGAGGGGTCTTAAAATAACACTTTCACCGTCTCAGTATTTTAATTTCAAATTGTAATCAAATCAGATGTTGGCTTGATGGAATAAATTAAAGATGGCTTAGAGCCATGTGGAGGCATCTCCGACACTCTGGCAGTGCACTGAGGCAGGAGGGTAGATAAACACTTCAGCCATAACAGCCATCAAAAAAATTTTTTCTAACCTACCCACCGAGCCTTGTTCAGTTACGATAACTTATAATGAGAGAGAATTAAGGTCTTGACAGTCTCAGTGTCTCTGGTGCAGAGCCCTCCCTCTCCTTTGCTCAGCACTAGTCTCCTAGACGACACTTCTTGAGAAACCTCTTCTCCTGTGCTGAAATACATTAACAACCACCGAGGTGATGTGAAATGAGCCTTGTGGGTGGCTAGACTCAAGAACAGCACAGGCGAAGGGCTTGTGTAAATGGCATGGAGGAACTGTAGCATGAGGGCAGATGTAGATATAAAAGAGCTTCATCTTGATGCCACGATTAGATTTCTAATTTAGATATTAACAACTCTGTATATAATTAACTTTATATCTATAGGGAAAACAGAACAAAAACAACAACAAGGTGGAGTACTGGTTTGTTAGTGCTGCTTGATCTAGTGTCTGCTTTATAGTTTAAGTTAGTATTCTACTTCATCACTTCACGGACGAACGGAGCCGTCTGCTATGCCCACTGTTATTTGGTCCACCACAGCTTCGGCAGTTTAAAGTCCTCCAGAAATAATGGCTTTAGATTCGAAGGAAAATTTTGCATGTCCAGAGCATCAGTCATATATTTGAGTGAGCTCCTTTGTCCTTAAATGAAAGTGGAATCAACACAGATGAGGCCTCCAGTAGGTGTTTTGAAAAGGGTAAAGGGGAAGGTAGAAGGGGAGACTACGGTGGACCATTTAGTTGTGTTTTGTGTTCTTTTGTGGATGGAAATATTTTGTCAAATGATGGTTGTTTGGATAGAATTTCCCGAACAGAGGGGAGCAATATCTGTTTTCAAAAATCCATCCAACCATCCATTTTCATCCACTTATCCAGGGCCAGGTTGCGGAGCAGCCGGCCGAGCAAAGCACCCCTGACGTCCCTCTCCCCAGCAATGCTTTCAAGCTCCTCCTAGCAGACCCCAAGGTGTTCCCAGGCCAGATGAGATATGTAATCCCTCCAGCGTGTTCTGGGTCTACCCTGGGGCCTCCTACTAGTGGGACGTGTCCAAAACACCTCCAGTGGGAGGCGCCCAGGAGGCATCCTGATCAGATGCCCGAACCACCTCATCTGACATCTTTCGGAGCAGCAGCTCTACTCCGGATGTCCGAGCTCCTTACCCTATCTCTAAGGCTGAGCCAAGACCCCCCACAGAGGAAACTCATTTCGGCAGCTTGTATCCGTGATCTCATTCTTTGTCACTACCCAGAACTCATGACCAAAGGTGAGGGTTGGGACATAGATGGACAAGTCGAAAGCTTTGCCTTCTGGCTCAGCTCCCTCTTCACCACGACAGTCTGTTTGATTTCGAGGAGTTAATTATTTGTACTGGTAAAAAAAATTAGTGTCTGTCTGATAATAATAATGTACCAGGCATAGCGCAAGACATTTTCAAAATCTAATTTTGACAACTTGGAGTATTAGTCTTAAAGTATTAAGTTTCCTGCAAGTCAAGAAGAAGAATCTATATTAAACAGCAGCTGGATCAGTATTGATGTATATCAGCTTGATATCAAAGTATATCTGGATGTGTAACAAACCATCTGAATGGGACAGATACACAACCCTTATCACTTCCATTCTTAATGCTCTAAAAGGCATTACCACAGACTGAGTGGAAAAAAAGAGGTTTGGAAGACTCACAGTACTCGATTCCCCTGAGCAGATCTCGGAAGTAAAAGCGTGACTGGTCCTCGCTGAAAGGTTTATCTGTCGGCACCTCCATCACAGCCCTGAATGCATAAACACACAAACACAATTAGCAATCATTACTAATGAGATTGGGCTCATTCCAGCGACACAATCATTACCATGAAAGAGGCTTTAGCTTACCCTTGCTTGACCAGCTCGAACACTGTGACAGAAACACAGATGAGGTTAGAGATGAAAATGTTTCAGTTACAAAGATGCAAACAAACTAAAAAACAAGTTCTTTTAAGATGAATCTCAAATAACATTCTTTTATGCTTCCTTTATGCATCACTGTATGACTTTAATATGTGTGTGTGTGTGTTTGTGTGTGTATGTGTTGTTCTGGTGGCTGACTGTCTGGCCACAACGTACCCATGTACAGATGGTCCTCGCTGGGGTCATCCAAAACCTGGCACCAAATCACAGAGAGATGGAAATGAGTGCAAACACACACAAACACACACACAATAGATCATCTTTTGTATGCAGTTAAAAATACACATGCACAGTTTTGCTGCATTTAAGCCCCTTTAAAAAGCTGGGAGGTTTCAGTCATTGCTACTTTCTACCTTTATTTTGCTTACCCGTTGTTATAATGTGCTAAAATAAGTGATATTCAACAATGCAATTTGAAATAATGGAGGTTGTTGTTTTGATCCTTATTTTTTCTTCCTCCTGTGACACTCTGAGGCTTTTTACTAAAATGTTCCATTAGCGAGGTGGCGTTATACCTTTGTTGCTCTTTAAGTTTAAGTTTAAGTTTATTTACTTTATTAATCCCCCTGAGGGGAAATTCAATGTTTTCACTCTTGCTTGTCATTAACACACAGGTCCGAAAGACACCCACATGCACAAACAGGACCTATACATGCACAAAGTCAGAGTGAGGGGGCTGCCCTTGGTGAGGCGCCCCGAGCAGTTGGGGGGTTCGGTGCCTTGCTCAAGGACACCTCGGCAGCGCCCAGGAGGTGAACTGGCATCTCTCCAGCCACCAGTCCACGCTCCATATTTTGGTCCAGACGGGGACTCGCACAGGCGACCCTCCGGTTCACAACCCAAGTCCCTATGGACTGAGCTACTGCCACCCCAGAGAGAGAGAGAAGAGGTGCAGACAAATGACTCTGACTGATTTACTATAAATGGTTTGATTACAAGTAGGCCTCATTGTGTTTCTCACTCGAATATCGTTTTTAGATGTATTTTTTTTTGTATCTTAAAGATACCATTGATAACTTTCATAAAAATAATTAGTGTCAAACTTACATGAGACAGATAGTCTGTTGAAATATGACCAGAGCAAACTGTCTCATTTAACAGCTAAACAGTACACTAAAATATGTTTCTGGAAACATTTAAGGTGAAAAATAGGCAATACCTTAAAAGAACATCAACTTAATCGGCGCTGCGTAGTTTGACAGTTTGACCATGGTTCATGAGGTGTGAGTGACATGATTGACAGCTACGTTATGCCCAGTTCGGACCAAAGGTTTGCAACGAGACGAGTTGAAACAGGCAATGCACCTTTCTGCAACGTTCTAAAAACCTGCCAGTTCACACCAATGCAACTAGATAAGACAGTGTATCATCTCTATGCAACAACTCTCTGTACTTCTGTTCTGATTTCCAGCTTTTCAGCCTTATTTTGTGGCTGAATATAATTTGTAGCTTCTTAAAATATGAATGAGGATAGTGATAGTGAAAGACTGGCTACAGCTGCATTTGTAGTAGTGATGAAACGGTGCAAAACAGAAACAAAACCAGCATCAGATGGACTGTATTCATAATGAGAGGGTATGTATGTGAGGCGGCATAAGCACATACAGCGAGCAGCAGCAACCTACTATATGACACCGGCACACTGTGAGGACGGAAACAGAGGGCTTGTTGGTGACAGAGCACCTGCTACAGCAAGCGAACACGCCATCTGTGGTCATTTTGACTTGACCAGCTGACTTCACTTCAAGCC
This sequence comes from Epinephelus fuscoguttatus, assembly GCF_011397635.1. Lineage (NCBI taxonomy): Eukaryota > Metazoa > Chordata > Actinopteri > Perciformes > Serranidae > Epinephelus > Epinephelus fuscoguttatus. The sequence continues at coordinate 22,368,380 of NC_064769.1, forward strand.
AGCTGGCTGCTGAAACAGGTGACGAGCTTTATGTTCTAAAACCAGCTGCCAGTGATTTGACCAGCAGAGTTGCAGGTGACGCCATCAGCTGGCTTGGGTCGAGCTCAGCTGGCCAGTTCACACCGCTGCAACTTTTCTCTGTGACATCTAAAACGGTTTCATGTCATCGCGAATCTTTGGTCTGAACTGGGCTTAAGGGGCTCCTTGGCCCTGTTTAGTTGTTTTCGTTCATGTGACGTAATGCCATTACAGCACCAAGAGGAGGCAGAGAGGAAAATGATTTTTTCAAAGATGATCCATCTCATATACTTCTGTGTGAACATATTGACAGGTTTAGCAAATTATTGAGTCAAAGTCATTTTATAACAGCACTTACCTCGACCAGTTTCACCACATTAGAATGGTCTAGCTTTTTCAGGATGGCAATCTCTTGATAGACCCGCTCCAGGGGTCCTTTGGGCTGGGGGGGACCCTCAGGGGCTGCTCTGGCTCCACGAGGGGGAGGTCTCCCTGACAGACAGAGGAGAGAGGGACAATGTGGGTGGGCATGGGTGACAGATGACAGAAGGACAAGAGAGCACAAAAGACAAAGTTGGTTTCAGTGTTGGTATGCAGTGCTCATGTACTACTGAAGCATTATAAAACATTGTGCTCTCTGCTGTTTCAACCATCTGCCCCTGGCTCCAGACTTACGTGGGAAACCCGCCTGTCTCATCAGCCTCTTCTTGGACAACACCTTCATCGCCTACAGCAGAGAACGGGAGATGGATTTGGACAAGGGGGGAGGATGAGAGAAAAAGGCAGAGGGGGTGGGAGAGCCAAGTGGGCAAGAGATCCAGGGGAAAGATGAAGAGAAAGGTAGACAGAAAAGAAGAGTGAGACAAAGCAGAGTGAGGCGATGCAGGTCTGACAGTGCACACATTCACACACCTACAGATGAACATCCCAGCGCCTATAAATGTATCTCCTCTCCTTGAACAACCTTGTATATGTGACTGCTGACCCTGACAGCATCGTCAGCACAAAAGATTATAAAAGCTAGACTTTACAAAGGAAGAACTGTGGTGCAGGATGACTGCAAACATGCGTGTAATGTACATTACCTCACCATTCCTTATCTTGAATGAGAAAATGTCAACTAATCCCACTGATAATAATGTTTAGCTGTAAGTCATAAAATATAATTGAGACAATACTTTGTACAGACAGTACTTTGTGACAAATTTGCAATTTTGTCCTACATAAATAAAACTGATGGACTTGATATGTTTTATTTTTTAAATCAGAGATTAAACACACAAGCAAAATTAACCCTGACATACACAACACATACATGTCAAATACATTTCAGGGCTAAAGATACTAGCATTTCTGCCACACTGCCTGGTCTGTGACAGGACTGTGACACTTGTAATTGAAGCGACTGTAGTTGCTAAATAAAACTGCATTTTTCCACAGTTTTTCTTTTTAAAATTATTAGAGAGGTGGAAAAACAGGGACTGACAGAAAATAAAAGATGCCATCAGAAATCTAATTCCACAACATATTTTTGACTGCCCAGATCATTTATTCAAGGTGTCTACGAGTATCAGATACTTGAATGTAATGTTTTTTAAACCTTTGAACCCTGAGCACATTGATATCTTTCAAAAACATGGAAAAAATGTGATGAGAAACTTGGCAAAATAAATAAATCAATAAATATATATTCTTAAAATAACTGTGGAAAAAAGTTACAAAATATATATATATATTTATTATTATTATTATTATTATTATTATATTTATTATTCAAGTAAGGTTAATCTACATTTTGCCAACAGGTAGGCTTTAAGATTTGTAACATCAGAAATAGTGCTGCAACGATTTGTTGATTAACCACTTAGTTGACCGAAGGTAAATTAATCGCCAACTATTTTGATAATTGATTAATTGCTTCAGTCATTTTTCAAACAAAAATGTCAAACATTTGCTGGTTTTAGCTTCATAAATGTGAGAATTGCTGCTTTTCTTTGTCATTCATGATAGTAAATGAAGTGTCTTCAGGTCTTTGGACTGTTGGTTGGACAAAAGAAGCAATTTAAAGACAATGAAAATCTAATTTTTACTCAGTTCTTTTTACCTTTTGGAGACTAAACCTTTAATTGATTAATTGTGTATAGTCAATAGATAACTCAGTAATGATAATAATAATTGTAGTTGAAGCCCTTGACTCATTTTGACAAAAATAAATTAATAGAGGGATACATTAATTATTTCCTTTTTTTTAGAATTTATTTCCATCTGCAAATGTATTAATCTACAAATTCATGTAAATAAAGTCACAGCCTCACAGAAAATGACAGAAACTGGGGCATCGGTGGCTTAGTGGTAGAGCAGACGCCCCATGTACAAGGCTGTTGCCGCAGCGGCCCGGGTTCGACTCCAGCCTGTGGCCCTTTGCTGCATGTCATCCCCCCTCTCTCTCTCTCTCTCTCCCCCCTTCACACTTACCTGTTCTGTCCATTAAAGGCAAAATATGCCCAAAAATTATCTTTAAAAAAAAAAAAAAGAAAATGACAGAAACTTAAATAGTACACGACAAAACATTACAATAATGTAATTTCTGCAGTCCAAAAAAGGTGTAGGCTGAAGCTACAGCTTATAACACCTATTATTTTAACAGCACACCATATGTAGCAGTCAACAATAAAATAAACCAAAACAGGCAAAATAGCAACAAAGACAAAATACAACACACACACACAAAAAACATACACACTTTAAGTTCCTGTACCCTGCTCTTCTACGTCATGATTACAGTCTGATCATCCATTCTCATATTTGATCAGTACCTTTATTTTTTTGTTTAAACCTACTTAATGTTCTACACGTTTTCAGTTCCTCACTACAACTCTTCCATAAACTCACTCCTTTAACTGAGATACATCTGAGTTTGGCATCGGTCCTCACCAGTGGTTTTTTGAACATAAAGACATCTCTCTCAGCATGTTGACTTTCACTCTTTTGAAACAACTTCTGGATACTTTCAGGTAATAATTGGTTTTTGCTCTGTACATAATTTGTGCTGGTCTAAAGTTCAGTACTTCAGATTAGTTGTCTTTAGTTTAATAAATAATAAGCGTCTTGGTTCACTGTATGAGGTTTCATTCACAATTCTTACAGCTCTCTGAGATTAAAAAAAATGTTTGCAGCAACTAAAATCTCACAAATTCAAATTTGAGACTTTTTAACATGGCTAGCTATTTATACATTTGTATTTAACACTTTTCGAGACGTTTTAAACACCTGCTAACACCCTGTTATTTCACTGCTCTGTCTTAACTTTAGTTGTCTCTGCACATGAGTCGTGAACAATTACCGTAGCTGACAACCATCAAGGCAGTGTTGAACAAAGAGCGCAATGTGTGACAGCTCCATTGTTCGCTGGATACTTTCCCTGTTCTCTGGGAAATTAGACTTTTTTTTTTAAGAGCCTCGGTGCCCTCAGTTATAATGGCAATGATATAATCACTGAATGCAGCATGTGGGCTTTGTCACTTGGGAGGAATATTAAAATAATCCCCATGTCATCGCCTGTCAACATCATGCAGCTTAATGAGAAGTGTAGCAATAATCATGAAAAGCATACAGAAAATCTCAAGCTGATGTGTTATTACAGAGCTCAGCGAGGCACAATTAACTGGAGACGCTCTCTTATGTGGAAGACTCACATGAAATCACACCAGTTAATGTGACAAGAGGGGGTTTGATTGTTATTGGTTTTATCTGCATGTCTGGGAGTGACAAGTGATAAGGAATGAGAGGGAAGTGAGAGAAATGGAGACGGCAGTTGGGGGGAATAAATCACATCTGTGTGCATGACAAACTCACATAGTATGTGTTGTCATCCTCATTGTAAGCCAACTTGACAACACCATAGGAGCCCTGGTCCGGAAAAGAGAAGTGAGATTGAGCAGCTGTCATTCTTCATGTGGGGGAAAAAAAAAAAATCACACATTGTGCAAAGCAATCTAAATAAATACAAATACTCACACACACACACACACACACACACACACACACACACACACAAGGGGTGTGTGTGGGCTGACAGTGTACACTGAAAGAGTACCAGCTGCTTCAAAGTGAGAACAGAGAAATTCAAATCATCTCTCCCTCTCTCTTTTATTTTTGATTTCAGGCTAATTAAGGAAACTGGATCTGGTTTACAATATCAAGCTCGCCTGCCCACACACAGGAAATTCAGGATGAAAAATAGGCCCAATTAGTAGCCTGTGCACACAAATTCATGCCCAAAAACAAACAGAAAGAGAGAGAGAGAGGGAAAAGAGGGAGGAAGAGCAGGATCAGTTCCTGCTGGGGGAGCAGATTGGAGAGGCAGCACAGAGCTCGTCCTACAGTCCCAGAGATGATCTGATAACAGGAACCTCTCCAACAGTCCTGAAAGGCTCTAATTGTCTCAGCTGAACACAAAACCACACACATTAACATGTCTACCTTCATGCAGAAACTCACAGCAGCCATGCACAATCTGTCTTATTAAACCCACAATCTAAAACGTGCCTACACACACACACATACACACACTTCTATCCACTGAGCCTTGCACAACCCTTAAGAGAGCGCTATTTATACCAGCCTCTCACCCATCTTCCAACTCTCCCATGGCCCGGGAGTTTACACAGAGTTTGGGAAATGAGGACAGCCAGGAGAGAGGATAGCAGAGGCTGTTACTGCATGTCCTTGATGATGTGTGCTACTTGACAGACATGCAGTAGGCGGAAGGGAGAAGGAAATGGGAGAGTCAGTGAAAGAGAGCAATCAGTGAGTTGTCTCTGATGGTACCTTTCCAATCTCGTCTTTCAGCTTGTACTGGTTGAGCTGAACACAGTCCTTTAAGAGAAGGAGACAGAGAGAGAGAGAGGTAAGAGAAAAGAGAAATGACTTCAAATGAAATCCCATCAGCTATTTCAGCAGTTGAATACATCACGACCATTCTTACAAAATCTGCTTTTCTAAAAACGCCATATAAAAATCCTGTCCGTTAAATTTCCTTTCAAATTATTTTCCTTTCTTGCGCTTCTCAACAGAAACTCATGCGTGCAGTGTTTTGCATATCAGTGTTCCCATGGGTGTCTGATGTCTTCCAACTGGAGACACATTCTCTGTGCTTGTCAGCGTGTCAGTGTGACTCTCTGCAATCACTGTCCCAGTTCAGTTTGTCATTTTTCTACCATTCATTCGAATTGAAACCTCTACAAATCCGCGTTTGAGATTTGAGAGGTGGGATGTGTTGCTCAGCTGTCACAATTTTGTGGTGTACTTTGAAGTCTTTAGAGGAAACTAGGCAGTCTAATACAGGTGTATTCTACTCAGGTGAAAAGCAGTGATTCATGGATGCACTGACTAAGCAGCTCTTCAATAAAAATATAAAATCATATTATTATTATAAAATAATATTCATCTGATTATTAGTCTCTTCGCTAGTTGATTAAAAGACCGAAGAGCAAAGAAAGATGGTAAGATATGAATATAGAACTCAGAGGAATTCAATGACCTACGTGATGCTTTACTTTCAGTGATATCATTCACAAGAGAGTCTCCATTATATGAGGATAACTCAAAATATGTCCCCAGAAGCCTCGTTTCCACCAGGCAGTCCGGTTCAGTTCAGTTCGGTACGCATTTAAACGGTTATTTTTCCATTTCCATTGTAAAAGGTTGTGGATGGTATCAATGGAATCGTCCCCATTTTTCATCACCCCTCTGTTGAGGTAGCACACTGATCCGATAATTAAATGTGGAGCTAGAAACACTGCAGTCCATTGATTAGTCAATAGAGGACAGTCACTCTTGCTTAGGGCTGAGCTGTGGTTGGTTCTGAAGGTTATGTGATCACTGTTCATATATATACATTAGTTAAGTAAAAATGAAAATGAAAAAATGATGTTTAGTTCAAAGGCTACTGCTGGCAGCTACCGGCAACTTTTAAAGTGGAATGTTTTCTTGCATGCAACTCAAAGCATGAACTGACGACGTGAATCAATCGACACACCTTAAATGTCAATGTGACAACTTCGACCATTTGATTTGTTTTTACTGTCTCTCTAAAATGATATATGCTTTAGAGATGATTGGATCTTTAAGATGTTTGTGAAAACCGCAAAATCTATTTCCTCACTCGGAGAAAAAAACATGGCAGAGAGTCGTTCCAGTGCGCTCCGGCAGCACTACACCCCTGCTCTTGCCTGACAAGGACTCAATGCACAATCCTGCTATTTTTAAATACCCCATAAAGAGAGACTCTCACAGGTACAGCCCAAGTGGACTCTTCATTTCCAACATATAGACATTGGATCAAGGATGTTATGTATTATTTACAACTGGAGAAAATCCAGATCAACTGATCACTTCTTTGCCACCTGGCAACCATTTCTAACTTCCGTGGCAAATACAGAAGCTGAAAAATTGTAATGAAACATGCTGTACTCCCCTACTTAAGTCATACAAGGTAACTAATTTGTAGTCATCTTTTCCTCTTTCATTTTTTTATTTGAAAGCTACTCTTACCGTTCTTGCATGTCACACAGCACTTAGAAAAAATTTGAACATCCACAACTCCCGCCTCCCTCCAAAGTCCCATCCCTCTCCTCCTGCAAATCCACCTCCCTCCAAAGGGCTACTCCCCCCTCCTCCATTACGTCCTCATTATGTCTACGATAGACGTAGGCGTTGGCAAGGTAACGTTAGATACACGGAAGAGGAGAGCGAGTGTAACGTTACAACCAAGACAGTCAAACGCAACCCCGAAGTTTTAAAACTCAACCGGAGTCAGTGATGTTCCTCGAGCAGCTACGTCAGTCGGAGGCCTCCACGTCGGGAAGCTCGGCCAATTGTTGCAGGTTGGAGTTTTCTTAGAACCATATGAGAATGGTACAATTATGAGTTTGTATCTCTGGTGGAATTCACTTACATTTTAGTGTACCATCAGCTTATTAATAGTATTTTAACCTAAACAAAGAAAAGCATAACATTTCCAGAAAGGTAAGTGTTGCTTTAATATACATGTCTTTGACTGGTCTGGCTTTCTCTGTTTGTTCCTGGGTTGATGGGTGGTTGGGGTTGTCTTTTTGTCCTCACTAGTTCTGTGTTTGTTTATTAATACTCTGTACATGTTTATTGAATTACCAATAAAAATACCTTGTTTAAAAAAAGAGAGACTAGAGCCTGTTCTTTTTTGTTCTATAAATGTTGGCTTGCAACCCCGTTGTGTGGATGATAAAAAAAAGGTGCAGACGTTCTTGTGTATCACCAGTGAAGAGGAAATACAGTGAGCGCTGGACGGAGCAGTGAGTGACAACAACCCTACCCACATTTAAGAGTACTGTCAGTGGTGGGAACACGTAACAGATTTAGGATCGAGGTACATGTCTGTAGGGTTACTTTTACTTTTTTAAGGTACTATACCTTAAGTTTTTGGTGGAAACGCAGCTTAATTTAACCTTCATGTGTATTTTCTACGTGTCATTATGTGAGAGCAAAGAAAAGGACAGGACAACCTCTGCAGCACCTACGTGAGATTCTACCTACAGTACATGACATTTACAGGTTCTGCATCTACGTGTAACAGGGATCACAGCTATTATCTACATCTATTATTATTATCTAGACAAGTGAGACCTTACCTTTGCAGTCTTTACCAGTGTGCTGCTCCTTTTAAGACAAATGTACATGTAGTTCTGCTTACTTTCAGACAAATATGATGCTGACATTTTGATAACTAACAGATGTTTGAGAGGAGCCTGGCTCTGTGTGTACAACAGCTAGTTTGTTCATTCGTGTGTCACTCTTCATGCATTGCACAGTCCTTAAGGGAACACACTGGTCAGATGGTGCATAAAGCATAAGTTATATAATCACAATTATCATTACGCTGGCTGTGGCCACATATTAGCTAACGTCCTGGGATTTCTTGATTGACTTGGTTTTATTATAATTACAGCTTTATCTTGAGTTAGCGGTATCGTTAATTGCTCCAGGCTGGAAGGCATTTTAAGCAGCAATATCAATTTCACAGTAGGCCTGACCGTACCTGGAGGTCTGTGATGGACACACTGTGGGACTCCACAGTGGGCCGGCGGGGCAAGCGTGGAGAGGAGTGGGGCGATGTGATGGGAGAGTAGGGTAGCGACGGGTAAATATAGCGCCCGTTGAGTCCAGGTGAGTTGCAGGGTGATGTTGCAGTTTGTGAGCGCTCCTGCAGAGACAGCTTCCGGTCTGACAGGTTTAATCTTCCCCTTTGCTCTTGGCTTTCAGGTAGCAGAGCCTCTGAGCGGCTGACTGTGTGCGACAGCAGGTCGCAGGAGGAAGTCCGGAAAGATGGCGCCACACAGGAAGCTGGCTCGGGCGTCTCAGAACTGTCCATTTCTTCTACCTAAAATTTGATACACTAAATTTTATTCATTCTCTTTAATGCATATCCAAATATGTAAGGTTGTCTATGTATGGGTATTATATGACAGTCAATATGTAGCAGGTTCTTGTATCAACTTTATACAGTATGAGACATTGCAGGGGATATCATGTTAAATCGAGAACACTTACTTCCTACGTGGTCTCAAAATCATAACTGTAAAGTGTGATTTGATAAATCTAAAATGGAAATATATCATCATGTGTCAAACAATCTTTTAATTCAGTAGAAACCCAAACGTCCGATTAGGATCCATCTCTGGTACATGCAGCGTCACCTGGGTGTGTTTCATCTTACCTCCTCCTCCCCAGCCTCTCCGGGTGGTCTGCTGGGTTCGTACTCCGTGACCACGATGAGGGACTCCATGGGGTCTGGCGAGGGCGTCTCAGAGTGGGTGTTCAAAGGTGGAGCGGGACAGCTGCACAGCAGATCAGGCAGGGGCTGTGAGGGCTGTGAGGGCTGTGCTGGCGGCGCATGACCGCAGGAGGCCGGCGGTTCAGCGGAGGGCCAGGGAGTTACGTGACAAGGAAACATGGTGTCTCTTCACAAAGACTGATAAGCACTGCTCCATCAGATGACAGCCTCAGAGGGAACTGGTGCCTAAGACACAAGAGGAAATTGAAGAATAAGAAATTGCTGGCCTTTCAGACACCAGGTGGAGCCCTTAAAGGGTACAAAGTACTGGGACAGACCAAACTGATGAACAGACAGAAAGAATATAATCTGCTTCATTTGGATGGTGTCCTTCTTAAATTGCTACCCTGAATAAGAGTACAACACTTCTTCTAGTAGTAACAGTAATATGAAAACTCCCCGTATCCGTCATCACAGCTGAAGACTCCACATCCTTCCTTCCTGACAAGGTGGCAGCCATCCGTGGCCAATTTACCCAACCACAGAGTATCCCCTCTGGTTAAGGGTGCGTCACAATTTTTTGTATATTCCCCCTCCTCCTGAGGAAGAGGTCTCCAAATGTATGCTTTCGAGCAGTCACGACACTTCAACTTCAACTTCAACTTTGTTTGTCCCTATAGGGCAATTAGTTGCACAACAAGTACAAAACATGCATAAAAAAAAGACACGGGAGAACGCATAAGCCTATAAATACTCAACAGTCGGGGGGAGGGGGGGGGCCAAATATAGGGATGTGGAACATCAGTGGTCATCAACAACAAGCACCAATATTAACATCATCACCATCATTCATCACATGATCATAGCAACCGGCCAAAATAGTAGCCACAGACTCTTCACTGCCCTGCATTCAAAAGAGAAATGGCAGTAGGAATGAAGGAGTGCTTGTATCTGTTGCTCTTAACCAGAGGAAATCTGAGCCAGAAGGCAAAACTGGACCTTGGAGAATACAGGATGACATTTGTCCTCTGGAATAGTGCTGTCAGAATACTGGAGTTTCTGACATTCAATACAACAACTCGAAAAATATTGATACTCGATACTATTTTTGATACCACAGGGAAAATGACATTGAGGGCATACAATTAAAAATTTCTAATAAAAGACAAATATAACAACACTATAATATGACAATAATTACTTTTTTTTCTTGGTTAGCAGCAGAGAACAACAGAATAACTAGTAAACATTAACAATAAGCTAGAGCAAGAAAACGTGGCTGGTACAGGTGCACCTGCAGAAAATTAGTATGGAAACTGATTCAAATATTCAGTATCAATAAGCCCTATTCCGTCCAAGCCTGCAGTAGACCACATGATTCATGCTTTATTGGCTTTGTGTACATTCCCTACAATGTTTAAGGAGGCTCTGACTGGAAACCCATTTCAAGTTGAGAAATACTGGTTTCCATACCTTCCCAATTCAAAGTTAATAGTACACACAGTTTACTAACCCATATCAAACTATTATTTTGATCATCCTGATGAAGTTGCAAGGTAACAAATGTACACATGCTAACTACTGTGTTTGCAAATACAACAAATATCAATTAATGACATACAAGCTGCCACTAGCATCAACGCTGTGTTTAAAAAGAGCTTCAGTTTCCTGTTTACACGTTCTACCGACAGAGTATATCGCACTGTCACCTTGAGATAAGCTCTCTCATTTAGCTTTGAGTGTTTGCCATAATTTTGCAAGCTGCAGAACCAGGGTTTATAGGGAGAGGGACGAAAAACAAATTTAACTAAAACCAGCATGCAGCTTTAGTGCTGTTTCACTCAACACATAAAACAGCAACTTTCCAACCAAAATTGGACTTTGCTGGGAGAGTCCTAAACAAACTGTGTATCTTATTCAAGTAGAAAAGAACAAACATTGATAAATAAAAGCCTGTTCGACCTGAAGTATATTCCCCTTGCCCAGTGAATTTCTGTTTTACAACTGCGGCCATGCAGCAGCTGACCTAAAGCAGCAGTGAAGTGGGAGTTCAGGTTAAAAAAAAAACAAAAAACAGTATAATTCTGGGTTGTTATAAATCCTGTGACAAACAAAGTATGAGAAAATGTATATGCACATAATTACCTTAGCACACAGCTGGAGCACAGCGTTTGACGGGCCAGCATGAACCAGGTTGTGGGTGTAATGAACGGGTGTGGGAAGAAACAAATCAGAGATGCTGTTCACTAGCTGTGAAACATAAGTAGACACAGCTCTTTCCGTATGAAGCGCCCGTGGAGTCTGGACTTCTTCCACACATTCTGTTAAGTGCTAATTAATGCACGCAAACACATCTCGTATCACAAACTTCAGCTCTAAGTGGACAGATTTGACGCGTCTATAAAAGTAACAGTACCGTCTGCTTTTGATGTCAGTTATACAACATGGTTAATTATTACATGTACCGCGTCTAACCAAAGCCTTTTTTGCATAATTTCAAGAGGGCCGTTTCCATCTCAGAGTCCACTCAGCTTACTTATCTGCTCATTATCTGTGAGAGGGATGGAGAGAGACGGAAAGCAGGGAGGAAAAAAACAGAAAGAGAGAGATCCTTGATTTTCCGTCATGGTTCTGACAGGATTGCGCTGCTGTCAGTGTGTGGGAGCTGAGTAAATCTCATAGATACAAGAAAACAAAGGGAAGCCATAAGAAAAACATGACAGTGGGAGCTCCAGCCAAGTTCAGAATGAGGACCATGTGTGGGAAGAGACACCCACTCCAGGTGGCCTCTCTACCTCCATTGCCAGCCTATATATAGCAATGTAAACTCACAAAAAGAAAGAATCACCACACTGTTACACAGAGACTGATATTGAGCATCACTGTTTCACGGGCAGGAACTTACGTACTTCTGGTAACCTCAGGCCCTCTCCACATACTGTAAAATTTCCATTACACTATCATGGATGCTTGGTCAATCCTGAAATGTCACATTTTCTTCAAAAACACTAAATACTATCCAGCTGTTGTCATTTCAACTTTCCCTCTATCCTGTTGTGCTATTTATTAACTGAGATTGTTTTGGTGTGAGTTGCAGAGTGTTGGAGATATCAACCTAAGAGATGTCTGCCTTTTCTTGAATATAATGGAGCTCGATGGCACTCAGCTCGTGGTGTTTGGATCACAATAAAAAGGATATTTGAAAAACTCAATTATCAGGACCCAGTTACTCAAGATAATCCACAGAGCTTGATGTGAGCATTTTTATTCAGGAGCTATTGTCTTTCTGCCGAACTTCACCCGCTAACTGTATCACTGCGCAGAAGAAAGTGTGCATCTACTGCTAGCTCACGTAGCACCACTGAGCTAGCTCATGTTACAGCTCAGCCAAGAAGGACGCCACTTACGTTTACATCTCACGCTGTCACAAGCACGAGTCTCTCATCCATGAGTAGATGCACACTTCCTTCTGCTCAGTGATACATTTCGCATGTGTAGTTCAGGAGAGGGAAAGTAGCTCCTAAATGAAACTGCTCACAACAAGGTCTGTGGATTATCTTGACTAACCAGGTCACGATTTCTGCAAAGAGACATTGCTGCTGAGTTTTTCACATGTATTTTTCAGGCACTTTGAGCACCATAAGCAGATGCCATATTATATTGAAGAGAGGCAGACAATTCTACGGCCAATACACTCGGCAACTCACACCAAAACAATCAAGATTCATAAATAGCACTACAGGTAAGAGAGAAAATATATATTTCTAATTTGGGGGTGAACTGTCCCTTTAAATGATTCATAATTTGCCAAATGGTAAACAGGGTTGACAAATCCAACCGCATCACTGCGCAGAAGGAAGTGTGTATCTACTGCTAGCTCGCGTAGCACCACTGAGCTAGCTAATGTTACAGCTCAGCTGAGGAGGACGCTAATGTTTAGGCTTTGTCTGGTGCTGTTACGAAAACAAGCCTGTCATCCATGTGTGGATGCGCGCATCCTTCTGCGTGGTGGCGTAGTTAGTGGGTGTAGTTTGGCAGAAAGAAAATAGTTCTAACGTGAAACTGCTTAAAACAAGATCTGTAGATTATCTTGAGTAACTGGGTCATGATTTCTGGGAAGAGACATTGCTGTTCAGTTTATCAGATGTATTTTTTTGGTGCTTTGAGCACCACATGCCGAGCGCCATCTTGTTCCATTACCTTCAGGAGAAGGCAGACATCTCTACAGCTGATACCTCAACACTTCAACACTTGAAAACTCACACCAAAACAATCAGGACTGATAACTAGCACTACAGGTAAGAGGAAAAATATGTATGTTTGATTTTAGGGTGAACTGTCCCTTTAAAGCAGTCTAACTGACATATTTGCCCTGTATGACCTCTACGTTTTCCCCAACTGTTCGTAAAAGCAGATATTCTTGTGGCATTTACCGGTCAGGTAAAATGATCTTCATTTCATTCAGCTAAAAATAGAGGCTCTTGAAATCCACTTTGACTTTTAACACACAGTATCACTGCCACCAAAGCAACACAATATGCCCCGATAAGTGCAGTCGGCCTCAGCGGACAGGAGAAAAATATAGAGCTATAACCCTGGATGATACTCGCAATGCACCAGCTACAGTAGGCTTTTTATATCCAGAGGAGAGGAGCTAACTTACTGAGCCTGACCTACTTTGATCTCAGATAAATGGTGAGACTCACATCAAGGACTGTTTCCATTCACATCAAGAGGTTTTTGTGCCGTTTCTGAATTGGTGATGGGAAAAGGTCTTTATGTGATATCATCACTTAAAGCAAGACACACAATACCTCTGCAGATCTCATTCTCAGCCCAGCAGGGTTTGGGAAATAGAGCTGAATATCAGTCAGATAGTTGTTCATTTTGTTTTTAGTGGTGTAATGTCTGCAGTCGTTGTCTGGCCGGCGGGATTTACAGTAGCATCAAGGGAGCTGAATGCCACAGTTTTTGAGGATGTTTCTGTATCAACAGCCGCTATTTGGGAGGCGAGTTTCTGAATGTACAAACTTGTGTTAGTCTCGAAGTCATAAGAATCTTTTACCTTGGAGCTGAGAGAGCTGCTGTGACACAACTAACTCACAAGTCCAATCTGTTTTAGTTGTGTCACCCACCTCTCACCAAAAATTAGCAAACTTTCAGCAAAACTGTGAAATATCAGATTCCTCCTTGCTAGATATTCATGGACAAAAAAGAAAGCCTCCGACCTTGGTGGGCCGAAACAGCGAAGCCCCCGTAGTTCTTGGACGAGGATGCTCTGTATCATAGATAACTAAACTACAAGCTAAAGCCCTAAACTTCCCTGCTCCCTGGTTATCGCAGACACTACGCAAAGACCAGGCAGTTAAATTTGATCCTTGTGAAACACCAACAGATGCCTCCTCGCTCCAGATGCCGTCCTGTGCCTCTTATCGTAACTAAAGTCACATGACCCTGACCTTCACTATCTGGACAGGGAAGGGGAGGGGGAGAGAGGACTTATCAGAGCTCGCTGGGGGTCCGAGCCATGTACAACATTAATAACAACACATACACAGCCCCACAGACGTACAAGTACAACACAGGGCCATCTGGAGCAGAGGAGGATCCCCAGCTTCATTAAAAGATCAACAGGACAACCCTGTCAGTGATCCGCGGAGCCGTGCAAGAGATAAGCCCCTGTAAATGGAGGGATGAGCGGCCTCGGCCAACTTAACCATAGTAGTGTTAATATCACACGACCACAGCTGAATGTCACTAACAATCTGAAATGTCTAATTGGCAGTCACCATATGTAACTCCAAAATACACCACGGTTAGTCATTGTTGTGAAATACTACTGCAGAGTTATTGACTGAATCAACCCAAGGTGACGTCTTGAAATGTATTACTTTGTCTGACTAACAATCTAAAACCTAAATATATATAAAAATGATGTTCAACAGAGACACTGAGCAGTAATCCCTCAAATGTGCTTGACAAATTTGCTTGACTTTAACAATTAACTGACATGTCATTTCACCTCTAGCTGATCATTTCTTTAGTTAAATATCTAAACACTCGTTTTCCAGTAGGTTTTTACAGAATAGTGAACATCTACGGAATAGGAAAATGCAGCCAAATCTGTCAACAAAAGACATACCTGCTTTCATTTCTCCCAACTCAAGAAAATAGGATTTACAGCCCATTTAATCGGCAGCAGAAATAGATGGTGCATTTTAAGTGTGTTTCAGCCTGTCATCATTAACCAAGCCACTGTATCCTTAGAAAAGGGCATTAATCTTAATCAGGAAGTCAGTTTGAACACATGTAATGAATTGAAGAGTGGTCTTACAGCACCCCAAACGCAAAGAGAAGGGAATCAGGGAAGAGATGTGGCATTAGAGGACCTGCAGGCCAATATAAGATTCAAAGAGGACATGTAAATGCAACTTTGGGAATTTAAAAAGCCAAACATAGTGGCAATGAAAGCAAAACTGCTTCAGTACAAGCAACAGCAGCATTAACTTACTTTGAGCATCGGTGAGAACTAAACGTCGATGCAATTAAACCTTTAAACCAATATTCATCACCTCGTATTCTTCTGCAGTTTCAGAAATACAAACAACAACCATTTAGCTCCCCTAGTGCAGTAATGGCTATCTGTCACACACAACTGAGAGCTGTCACATTCACTGTAAACATTCACACGAGTAAACACGTTATTATTATTTATTTTCACAGGGGGAAACGAGTGTTAGCGTCGACAGAGGTCCCACCAAGCTAACTGAGCTCTAAGCTCCAGAGCCCAACAGCTCGGCTAACGTTAGCAGCTGCCTCATCTGTCAAGATACAGATGTTGTTGGGCAGGAGTCAAGGATGCTAGTGCGGCTGAGTAACGTCCGGTGACACCGCAACAGAAGGCAGACAAAACCAAACACTATCTCTAAAAAAATAACCCTTACCTTAACGTGTTATTTCGGCCTTTAAGTCAGAATTAAGAGGTTCCTGCTTCTTCTTCGGCTGCGGTGAAAGTAGCGTCCGTACTACGACGGCTAAGCTAGCCGTTAGAGGAGCGGAGACAGACTGATAGCCGATGTTGTGATGGACCAATCCAGCTGAGCTCACAGGTCCCGTGTTTCACACAGAGGAAGTGTTGGGGACACGGGCAGTGTGGTGGCTTCAAGGAAATAATTACAGCAACATGCCTCACAAGGAGCGGAGGAGGTGCGGGCTGCCGTTTGTTCCCCTTTTTGTGTCACTCACGACCTCGAAATGAAACACTTGGCTCTTGGAGGATTTCTGCTCCAGGCACTTTGTGGCCGACTGGCTCCCCCCTGTGGTGAGAGGGAGAGTTGCACCCTGGAGCTCAGCAGCTTTGTGCAGTATGGTTTTTACACTGTTTTTAATATTAATTTAATCCTAACAAAAATACAATTAAAAAATGGGTTAAATAGCATAATATTCAGGTCTACAAATAGTATAGACTCCACGGTAAATACATATCCTATCAAGCATTACAGTGACCAAGTGATTAGCTTTTTAAAGGGACAGCTCACCACAAAATCAAGCTTAGATACTTCTACTCTTGTACATAGTGCTATTTATCAGTTTAGATAGATTTTTTAAATTCTTTTTACTGTCATGATATAATTTCATAGATCTTGCTCACTGTGAAATTATTAAGTGAGAACTTGTATTGACATACAATGATAAATAGCAATGGATAACACCAAGTTATGTAATGGCACAGGTTTGAATTTTTAAGTATGTTATCGTAATTTTGGTGTCACAGAAAAATGAATTCCATTAATTCCATTTCTTATTTCATGGTTCATAATCATTTTTTTTTCTTTCGGGTTTTTAACCTTCCTGCACAGCAACATAAGGCTGAGAATTAATATGAGAAAAATGGAAGAAAAATAAATTAGTCACACACACGTGCAAAATAAATAAAATAGATTGATAACCTAGATAATCTAGATTGTTTTGGTGTGAGTTGTTGAGTGTGGGAGCAATCTCTCAAATATAATGGAACCAAATAGCACTTAGTTTGTGGTGTGACAGCATGGTGATGTGTTTGGTGGGCAGGGGTGTAAATATAGACATTGCAGGCAGTAGGATTGCACTGAAGCCCCTGGGGTGGAGGGGCCCGTAGAGAGGGGGCCCTTGCAAGTGATTCAGATTTCTACCTTGGAAATATACCTGTGTTTGAAGAGTAATGATTATAAAAAGAATAATAGTAATTCAAAAACCATGCCCTCAAAAAGGCAAAGCCATCCACATCAGGGTTTTTGTTTTTATATTTTTAAATAGTCTGTATAGCTACCTATAAAATCTATAAATTAACTATAAAAACTATTCAATATAACAATTCATTTCTTACTTTCTTTGATTTTTTTTGGCAGATATGCAGTGATTGTGGGTATTATGTATGTTGATGTCCAATGTAAAGTCTCTATTTGTGTCGAGACAACACACACACACACACACACACACACACACACACACACACACACAATAGCCTGCACTAGGGGCTGTCATCATAGTGTGCACTGGGGCCCGTCCTAACTTCCTTGAGCCAATGTTGGTGTGTGTAGTTTGGTAGAAAGCAAATAGTTCCTACATGAAAGCGCTCACAAGACCTGTAAGTCATCTTGAGTATTTGAGTCCTGATTACTGGATAGAGACAGAAAACCACAAGCCGAGAGCCATCTAATTCCATTATATTCCAGAGAAGCCCGATACCTCCAACACTCTGCAATTCGCACCAAAACAGTCTAGACTGATGAACAGCACTACACGAGAAAGGAAAAATATCTTGTCTTGATTTTGGGGTGAGCTGTCCCTTTGACTGCCCACCTACCCATCAAGTTCTCTGTCAGACAGTCGGACAAACGTGCCTTCATTGGTTTACAATTTCACAAACCTGAGCAAAGACTGAGGCCAGGACATTCTTTTAAACATTTTTAGACAATAGTCAAATTTGACCTCAAGACATGTGAGGTGTAACTGATGTATCTTGCCACCCACCAAATACTAAACATTACATTTCTTAACTTTGACTAATATTTGTTGCAAAATATCTGTGATGCAAAATCCAACTGAGGCATGTAGGATGCTGAGAACTAAGGTGATCAAATGAAGAGTAGACATTCAAAAATCAAGCATTTGTAGCCTTCAAAGAGGACCCAAAAAAAAAAAAAAAGGTTGTCACCAGTAATATCTAAGTTGAATTCACGAGGACAGGACACATCAAATTGAAATATGTTTATTTCCATAAAAAATGAAAGTAAGTTGCTAAATTGCAAAGCACAGGATTGCAAAATATACCAAAGAGATCCAATCCAAAGACAACAAAATTAAAAAAGAAACAAAAGACTATACAATGCAACAATCTGGACACAGCTGGAGCAATTATCGCCTCTTCTGGAAGATGTTGCCTCTTCCCATTCCACCACGGCCCCGACCCCTCGCAGCCACTGCAGATGAAAGCAGGGAAAAAGAACAGTTTTAACAAAATGATACAGAAGCATCTATTGGTTCAACAAGTTTGCCACATATGAAGAAAATGAAAATGTGCTAAATGTGGATAATATGAGCATACATGCAAAACTATGCAGTGAAAATATCCCTGTATTAAATGCTACCTTTGTAAAACTGAAGCTGAGAAAGTCTTTTTTATGTGAGAAGTTATGTCACATTTACTGTAAACATATGGAAATGGCCGACGAGATACTGGTCCAAAAACTCTGCACCCACCTTGTGCTTTGAGAATAGCGGCCTTGCCCCTTCCTGCGCCAGATCCCTGGTTCTTGTTCTTCATACTCTTTAACATGGGAGCGTTCTTTAACATGTCCGGTAAGATCAGGAAACGAATCTTGCTGCCACGGATATAGACCTGCTCCAACTGTGCCACCCGACCATCACGATAAGTCACTGTTATGTTGGACATCTGTGGGGACAGGAGATGTGGAATTTTAGCTACTCGTCAAGTTGACTCACGAGGTTGAAAAAAAATCTTTTTCATGTTACAGCAAATGTAAAATGAAATTCTTGAGCTAAAAGTGGAAATGCACCCCAAAGTGAACTTCAATTCTAAACTACAGCTTAAATCACAGTGCAAGCCCACCTGTTTACACACTGCAACAATAGGTCTGTTAATCAGTGGTTCTGAATCTTGGTCTTTCAACACAACATCTCTACTGCTTTCATTTCTTACCATCTAATAAGGGACCAATTATTTACAACTCGGTTTCCAGGATTTTTTTTTTCCAGTTGACTAGCTAGCAGGATGAGGAGCCAGGTCTCTAGTACTTGAGAACCAGGGCTGATAACTGTTGTGTTAAATGAGACACCACCAGATGGAGGAGATTGCAAAACTTGGTTTAACTAGAAGTCACAGTCTATTGTGTCTAGTTGCATGGGCCCAATCATTGTCACCAAACTTCACAAATTTAACAAGTAGCTTCAAACTGAGTCATCTTGGAAGTTAGCAGATGAGGAACACACAGAAATAACACTTACTCCACACAAAGATGTACGATCATTTAAATATAACAGCATGCATGCACCTAAAAAATATAGTGGGAGGTTGAATAATTTATTTTGATCCAAATGAACAGTTTGTATCAAGGAGAAACCAATTAAAAAAAAAAAAATCAAATGTAGATTTGTAGGAAACACTGTCAACACAACAGCATCAGCTTAAAAAAAGTTACACAAGAAGAGGGTAATCCGTCAATTCTCCTTAAATCTCACACTTAAGGAGTATTTTCTTACTCTTTTAAAAGTAAACTAAAAACATATCTTTTTTTCAAAAGCTTTTAGTTCGGTTTTTAAGTGTATTTTTATTTGTTTTAGGAATTTGTATTATTTCTGTTATCGCCCCCCTTTTTAAGAGTAATGATAATAATAGTACCCTCTTATTGTGTTTGTTTTTATCATGTCCTGCTTGTTTTTATTTGTGTAATACATTGTCATATGATATCTTATGTTTGTCATGAATGATGCATCTTAAGCACATTGAGTTTGTGCTTGTAGCATGAAATGTGCTATATAAATAAAAAGTGACTTGACTTTCTATATTGTTACTCATCACATTTATGGGCATTTACTTAACACATATGATGGGATTAGTCAAAACTTGAGGACTCGCAACACAAAATGAGTTGTGTGTGTTCAGGTAATCAAGCACACGAGCTAGTCAAGGTTGTCTGAACTATGCAGTTGCCAAAACTCAAGGGACAGTGAAAAGACAAAAAGAGTCATAACCAGGGTTTGAAACTGGCACGAGCTACCAGCCAAATGCAGGTAAAATACGTAAATGGCTGATAGATTTTCATCACTAACTAGCCAAAAAAAATGCAGGTGATCTATAGAGTGGAAGGTAAATTTTGGAATCCACCAGCCACAGTGGCCACAAGTCACAAAAGTTCATATCCAACCCTGGTCATCGCTCTGTGTGGTGTCAGGGTGTAAGGATGACCTTCATTTCTGATTATTATTCATCCTACATTATTGTTAAAACTTTTTTAAAGTTTTTTTGGCTTTTAGCCTTCAATAATTATGATAGATTAAGTGTGAAGATGGGAGAGAGATGGAGGGAGTCCGCGGCCGCTGCAGCAACAACATGACTTTGTGTATGGGACGCCTGCTCTATCCACTGAGTCACCAGACGGCCCATATATTATTAAGGACAAACCTGGCAGTTCATGTTGTCCTCGGCCTCGATCAGCTTGCCCCTGTACACCTCTCCAGTGTTGGTCTCACAGGTCACAATGTGTCCCTCTGCCTCGTGCAGGACTTTGATTGGGACGCCGATGGACATGTTTCAGCTGTGTTCCTGAAAAACAAGGATTGCAGGAAATGTTACAAAATGCAGTCACTGTCACCAACATCTTCCTACAATCTACCTCTACTTCAAGACAATTAAATTACTTCTGTTTTATTTCATTCAAACTGAAAACAAACCACAAATCGGGTGAGTCAATATCAATGTGTTATGTGAATCTGTTAGTTGCATTAGCCATCTCTATGTTGCTTTAGCTCTGAGGCTGTACACATAACGTTAATCAGTGTAAATCGTAACTATGGCTTGGGATATTACAATAAACTATTACATATTAATTATATACCTTTGGTAGGATGCAATGCTTCAATACTATAACTCAGACCTGGTAAATATGACCAGGTTTTCTGTTAAAGCAGATCAACTTAGCCGCTAGCTATATTAGCTACATTAGCTAACGGTAGACTTCTATGAATTACAACTACAAAACTCTTAAGGTATCGTTATCTAATAAATGTTCAGACCTCCATAGATTATTTTAAAGGAATTACTACAAACTAAAGCCTCATGCAACTTAAATACGTAACTCAATTTAACATTAACATTTGATTCTTTACTGAAGAAACTTTGGGTTCTGCAAACAGGCGGAACCATGTTAGCACCGAATGAATGGACTATTAGAAACAACGCAGACAAACACCACTGTTGACTAAACTACGTGATAGCGCGATTTTTAAAAACATAATAAGACGGTTACCTTTATCTTTTCTTGGAAACTGGTAGCGTTTGTTGTTTCTTCTTACCGACTAAGCAACGTGCGCTTGTCGCTTTCTTCGCGTACCTTTTGGAGCCTTTTCCGCCTACCCACAATGCCACAGTGGTTCAAAGAATTACTTCCGGTGGTGCTTTGCGTTGCATTGTGGGATTTGGTGTTTTGAGCTAATATATCGTCTCCAGGAGAAAACCCCTGATTTGTTTATGGGGTTATTGTTTGATGTTGGATGGACTAGAACTGAAGGACAAAAAGTGTAATAATAAGCATATTCGTCAAATATTTCAGAGAAAGAACAATGCTGTAGCTAGACGGAAGTTCTTTTGGAGTTCTCAGATTGTGGACCTGGCTTTTACCCCACAAATATTGCATCTCTAACAAAATCAAAGAAATTCACATTAAAATTTTACATAAAATTTACCCCGTTAATTGTTTTATCGCCAAATTTACCGAAATAGATGATTTATGTTCTTTTTGTAACCAATGTGTTGAAACTATTTGACATTTATTTTTTGATTGTAGAATCACAAAAGCTTTCTGGTCAGCTCTTAATCTCCATTTTTTCAACTCTGCCAATATCAAATACTCCTTTACATTAAGAGATATCATCTGCTACTACAATAACAAAAATAACAAAGATTTTGAGTTTTTATTAAATTTTGTAATCCTTCATGCTAAATTTTACATTCACAAACAAAAATTTGCCAAATCTTGCCCCAATTTTAAATCCTGCCTCTTAGAATTTGATTACACTATGAAATCCTTACATTTAATTGAAAACAGTAAAAGTATCAAAACTTACTGCTCATTATGAAACGTTTTTCCCATCCTCTGACTAAAATCTGTTGCTTATTTTTATTGTCCTGTTATACTGTCTTTATGTCTGTACCAACACTTTTTAGAGTCTTGTATGTATTTTTTGCATTGTCCCATTTGTGGTGTACCTGCTTGTTTGTTTATTTTGTGTATGACGGCAATGAAAATTTGACTGACGCTCTGTTTTCCTGACCCTCGGTCATCTCTGTCACCACACAGCAAGTTTTTGTATAGATTTACATGTAGTTCAGTCAGGCTTAACTCAATAGAGGGACACCCAGGATACTTTTTACTGGTCCTAGCACCCTCCAGCATCATATATTAAAAGTATAATTTCATGGATTTAGTGGAACTTTTTTTTTCAAGGTCAAAAGCAAAGTGTCAGTGTCTTACAGTCATGGTCTGTGTAAAATGGTGTTAATATTGGATGGTCTGTGTGTGCCTATCCAAGTTATTTGGTGTCTTTTCCTAAGCTTTGGTGGTAAGTCTTTTAAATAAAACACATCTTCAAAGGAAATTTGAATGTATTATACCTGTATTTTGGGGTACTACTACCCAAAACCAATTTTTTAACCACATTTTCCACTTACAGTTTGTGCCACACTGCTCCTATAGCTGCGTCTACTTCTATTATGTGTATACATTCTTGTGTATAGACATATTATATATATATGTTTAGTATCTACAATGTCATCATCTTTCGTTGTAGGTTTGACACCTATGTAGGGAATTGTAGCACGGGGGAGATGAAGGGTTGACGTGGAGATATGGAGTGTGTGTGGGCTGACTGCTTCTATAAGCAACTTTGAGCATTTTACTCATATTATCATTATCTTTTTTTCATTTACTTAAAGCATTTCATTTAAATTTAGAAGCAATATGGAATGCTGTGCCTCTTGATGATGTGCCAAAAAGAGACACCCTGTAGGCATCTTAAGAGTCTTAGATGGACTGGCCCCAGGCAATGTTGTAAAGAACCTGACTGCTCCATAGCCTGTGCAGAGTGCAGAGATATGTGCATGAATATGCCAGCACAGCTGGTGTCATTTAAGGTCTCACTGTGAGTGCGGATACGCATCGTGGTTGTCATGGAAATAGAAATTGGTGTGTGCAGAAAATTCAGTGATAATATGGTTTATAACCTAACCTAACCTTTGTTTGGATTCAAAAAAGGTCCTTTTGGGTCTGTACCTGCCAAAGTGCACATATACACTGAGAACAGTTCATATCTGATGGTTGTATGTGAAAGAACATCCTGGAAAACCAACGTTTAGACATAAATTCCACAAAAATAGCATGTTTAGAAGCAGAGATATAGATATATAGATTCTATGTAAACCAACAACCTCCCGCACACATACACTAACATCACGCATGCTGTACATTTAGACTTTTAGAAATTTAAACAGGTACAAATGGAAATTTGCTTTTTCGTTTGTCCCCAGAGTGGTGTCTCACTGAAGCGAAGCCTATACACCAGATGTTTCCTGTATCATGTGGGTCCATGTCTTCATCACATCAGCCTGAGAGAGAACAGAAATAGAATCCTAGAATAAACATCGCCTACAAACAAACGTGTTATTAAATTATTCTGCTAATTTGCTTGTACTTTCTCAGATGACTCATATATATTTTGCATGCCAATGTCATGCTTCCTATATAGTATTTTATCACTGAATAGCACACTATAAAGACAACCACTGGATTGTTTCCTGTCGGGGCATCATACCATCATATACCCTGCCGGAGCCTTGTGTGTGGTTTTTAAGACAGATGATGGGGTCTGTGAGGTAGATTAGGTGGCTGTTATTGTCCGTACCTTCAGCAGTCTGTTGTTTATTTGGGATTTTTTTTATTTATTGTGCTGAAATGACTCAGACATGAATCACCCCTAATCACATAATTTTTATAACCCTTATCTCATGCTTGTCAACGTGGTGCAAAAAAAACAAAGCATTAAAATGAAATGGCTTTATTCATTTTAATATCCCTGGGCATGACCACAAAGTATAACAACCGATATGCATTATTTTTGAATAAACACACAGTACATGCACCAAGTACATACCCATGTATGTTTACTCCTGGAGACATGTCTGTGGCATTGCTTTAAGGCACGTAAATGTTGCTTAATGCAGGCCTTCCCCACAGTAAGAAGGCTTTTTAATGAGGAACGAGAAAGCATAATGGCATAATAAAAGACATCATCCAATGAACCTTCATTTGATTTCCATTGCATTAGCCTCATTGACTGGCGTCAGCAGCCAGGCTACTCTGTAAACACCTCTTGCTGAGTAGTCTGTGACCATGTGTATGTACTCTACGTGAGTGTACCTGTGTTTTTCATGGTGTCTATTTGTACAGGCTCGACTCTGAAAGTAGCCGCACTACAGACATATGGAGTGATATTTGGATAGATTAAACAAGCTCTTTGTTTTGGATGGTTGGTAACTGACCTGTATACATTGGGTGCCTTTGACGCATATGTCACATAGCTGTTGAGCCAGCAACGGACACGTGTTGCCTGGCAGTTATCAAATCACTCATCAAACTAGCAACATCTAATGTTCTGTAGCTATCCTGCACTTTGAGAAATGACTTTTTAACTGATCTTTACACAAGAGATGGTGCTTCAGTGTCACTGATTTCCCCTAAATGTTTTATGGTTCATTCAGGCCATTAGTCACAACTCCTTGTAGGATACACTTCAGTCCATGGGTGCTTCATCTGTAACAGTATGGAGTCTGTGGTATGTATCGGGTGAAGTCAGGCAATTTGTGACATCAGGTAAAATGAGACAAATAAGATTTTACATCCTGGGCTCTTTAAATATCCACAGCCAGTCACCAAACATGTTGCTTTTTATCTAGAAATGTCATTTACATGAAACAATCATTTTGGCGGTCTGAGATAACTAGAATGAGCAGAACAAATATTCACAGAATCACTGGTCCCAGTAATTGCATGATAAGCTACGTGACATGTTGTTCCTCTTTTTGGTAAAAAGAGCCCACAACAATAAGGGTAGTTATACCATTACAACAAAAGTGGTTTGAGGATGTTGAATTTTGTTAACTGTTGCAGCAGTGGTTCCCATGTGGTGGGTCCAAAAGTGGGTCCATTCTGAATGGATCACAAGTGACCTGCGTATGTGTCAAGTTTGTAAAAAGACACTTTATTTTGAAATATAGTGATTTTCCAGCATAGAGCTGGAAGTGCTGTTTCCTGCTGTAGAGTGAGTGACTAATGGACAGCTGCTTGACAGAGACAGCAAACTGGCTCAACGACATGGCCAAATGCAAGTAGGATGCTGAATATATTAAAATGCATGGACCTTAAACTACTGACTAAGGAGAAATCTGGATCCTGTAGCTGGACCAGTTTGGAATTACTGTTTTACAGGGAAGGGTTTTGAGTGAGTTCTTAATGCATTCAGGTAAAATGGGACAAAAAATTAAGCAAAAATTGAACATTTTTCTAACATAAAACCATTATGTTTTTAGGGCTCCCTATTAATTAAAAACATTTTTAGGATTTTTGTCACTTAAAAGATATTAGTGCAGTGAGTCCAGAATTAGTCATCACTGTTACACCCATGCACAGGAGTGTCCATTTTGTATATTGACAATATGACACCAAGGAAACAGGCAGCATAAGAGAAAGCATGGCAAAAAAATGGGGTGATCTTTCTAGATAAAAAGTCAGGTAGCATTAATGATTTAATGAATTAATGAATGAACTAGTAAATGGATTTAACCATTTAAAAAACAAACATGACTGTCCCACTTTACCTTACCAGCTGTCCTATATTACCCGAACATGTTATCAGAGTGAGGTTGGGGTTTTCGATATGCTTAAAGGTCAAAAGTTTCTCAAGAATTTTACAAGGCAATGTATTTTCTATATAGAAATACACTGGCTTGCAAAAGTATTTACCCCCCTTGGCATTCTCTCTATTTTGTTGCCTTACAACCTGGATTTTAAAAGGAATTTGGGGGGGTTGTATCATTTGATCTACACAACATAACTACCACTTTGAAGATGCAAAAAAAAAAAATTTTTTTGAAACAAACAAGAAATACAACAAAGAACAGAAAACATGAGCATGCGTAATTATTCACCCACGCCAAAGTCAATTCTTCGTACAGCCACCTTTTGCAGCAATTACAGCTACAAGTCTCTTCGGGTATGTCTCTATGAGCTTGGCACATCTAGCCACTGGAATGTTTGTCGATTCCTCATGGCGAAACTGCGCTAGCTCCTTCAAGTTGGATGGATTCCACTTGTGTGCAGCAATCATTAAGTCGTACCACAGAATCTCAATTGGATTGAGGTCTGGTTTCTCCTTAAACCACTGGAGTGTTG
Source organism: Epinephelus fuscoguttatus (assembly GCF_011397635.1). NCBI lineage: Eukaryota > Metazoa > Chordata > Actinopteri > Perciformes > Serranidae > Epinephelus > Epinephelus fuscoguttatus. The sequence continues at coordinate 22,394,933 of NC_064769.1, forward strand.
CTTTACCAGTGTGTTTAGGGTCCTTATCCTGAAGGTGAACCTCTGTCCCAGTCTCAAATCTCTGGAAGACTCAAACAGGTTTCCCTCAAGGATTTCTCTGTGCCATCCACCTTTCCTTCAATTCTGACCAGTTTCCCTGTCCCTGCCAATGAAAAACATCCCCACAGCATGACGCTGCGACCACCATGCTTCACTGTGGGGATGGTGTTCCCAGCATGTTGACAAAGGACAAATACATCTGCACACACCGCTTTTCAGTTCAAGGGACTGCATAGCAGAGACACATAACAAGTTCTAAAAGTTACACTCAAGGTAGACTTAAGGATTTTACGTGGTTTTCTGGGTAATCTAAAGAAAACAGCAAACCAATAAGTATTTAAGACTTTTATTTCTCCAGTAAATAAAAACAGTGCAGATGGCCATTGGGCTACAAAAGGTGACCTGATGCAACGTTATAAAAAAGCAGTTCAAGAATTTAAATGTTTATTGTGCATTGCACAATACAGTACAGTTGATAAAGCATTGTTTCCTGCACATTAAAATGCACATAATTTAAAAGGCATGCAAACTAAAAAAAGAACATTTATCTGGGAGACAGAACACACTGAAAAAGATGTCATTGTATGTCAAAAAAGTGTAAGCATGAGCCCATTTTTAACATCCACATGTTGTATGCTTGTAGATGCGATCCAACTCAGACATGGTTGATGAGAAAAAGTGATAAATCAGGCCAAGATGTTCCCTGGCAACCAGTTTAAGTGACTTCAGATAGCTATTGATTTGCTGAGGTTTCATTAACCCGTGTTCATATTGTCATGTTCACACATTGTCATTTGTTTTATGGCAATAGAAATATACTTTAAATACCTGAATATCTTTCTAAACACCTTAATATCTTTGTCATGAGACTTCTGTAAGCTCTGTTGAGTGGACACAGTCCGTCTGTTTTAGGGAGAGAGCGTGAACATTCACAAAAGTAATGCAACTTTCACTGTCTTTCACCTCCAAAACATCTGTTGCCCCCCCAGGGTATGTGACCAACTGGGCTCCATCCTGAGCAAATCCCATGACGCACGGCTGCTGCTGCTTTGCTGAAAGGGTGTTGCCCTTTATTTGGCGTCCGTTGGGTATGTAGCTGCTTGGTGCTGCATCTAAGTTTGATGTCCAACAGCAAGAGGCTTCGTGAGCAGCTTTCGGTGGAGTTCGGTCAGGACTGGGGTTCAGGACGTAACTAATCACTACTGTGCCACATGACGAACCCTCTCTACTGGCACGGGAGGAAGTCCGCATGATACTGCTGCTCCTAACACCTCTGCCATCACCAAACCCATGTCCATTCCTCTGCCCGAGGATGTGCTGGTACAGGATCCTCCGAAAGGTCTGTCTGAACTCCCGAATGCGGTAAGCATAGATGAAGGGATTCACGACAGAGTTGGCATGGGAGAGGATGATGGCGATGTTCATCACCCAGATATGTGCGCGCTCACAATCCTGACACAGGTGGTTGAAGCAGTTGATGATGTGCAGTGGAAGCCAACACAGAGCAAACAACCCAACGATGATGGCCAGCGATTTGGCAGCATGGACTTCCTTCTGCAGGGTGGAACGAGATGAGCTTGACGATGTGGTTATCGCTCCAGGAGCAGGTAAGTGCGCAACTTTAAGCCCTATCATTCGGAGCTGGCGCCGAGCAGCCATGAAGATGTGGGCATAGATGACCAGCATGGCCAACAGGGGCACCAACACACAGCCGAAGAAATTGAAATAGACCATGTAGTCCAGGCTGACCACTCTTTCAAACAGGCACTCCGTCAAGCCTTCACGACAGGGGCTGATGCTGTCTGCGGCGGTGGTGTTCGAACCTGTATAACAGAAGACAGAGGTGATTTATTGTCAGTTTTGTCTTTTAATAATAATAATAATGTTTCTTTCACAGCAGAGAGAATTCTACATATTCGTAAAACATTTTTCATATATTCCAGGCAATGTGAATGGTTTAGGTTTCTCTAAAAGCCACTGAAGGCAATATGAAAATGCCAGATGCATTTCATCTAATTGTCAGCACTGAAATTAATTTGAGCACTTCTCTCTGGAAATACTGTTTAATACAAATGCATTTCTACATTTTCTTTAGGTGCCTTTCTTTATGCATTTTCACCCCCTCAATAGGTCTCAGGATATTGAAAATGGTTGCTCTAGTAAGAGACTTGAAGCACAGTTTGTTTTGATATGCATTTACTTTGATTAACTCTTCCAAAATTCTGATTCTAGCTTTAAACAACCAACAGCGAGACAAGTTTGAACCCAATACTCAATACACTGTGACAGATGCCACAAAATAAGTCTCCCACCTCCGTTCCAGCCCAGCATGGGTGTCAAGCCGATGCCCACTGAGAGAACCCAGCACAATGCGATGATGCCCTTCGCCCTCTGCCCTGTCACCAGGCTGTTGTACCTAGAAGGTGAAGCAGAGCACGGTGATACATTAGGGCTAGTTGTTCTGTTGTATCTAATCTCAGTGTGATAGTATCCCCGTGAAGCAAAGTCAATATTTGATGATTTAAATCATCAAGCAGAAAATGGTTGTGTATTCAAGCCTAAATGCACTATTTGTCTAATAAGCCAAAGCAAAAGATGACAATGTTTATATTGTTGCACCACTGGCTTTTGAATACACTGCAACCACTTACACAAATCTGACCAGTACCAGTTCTTTTGTCTGCTGATTAAAGACACACCAAGAATTTCAAATATACAGATCCATTCTGATTTTGCAAAGGTCGTTTTGTATGTCCTTTTTTTCCTTGCATGTTCGGTTTCATCCACAGTAATATGTTTATGTTTTGGTTTCAGGAAGGTTGAGAAGTACACGTAGTGTGAAATGTTGCTCCATGACTCCACAAACAGTTGAGTGAGTGTGCATTCATCTGCAATAATGGGCACTTCCTTCGCACACTGTAATTTACCAGCACACTTCTTCCTCATCTGAGTTCTGACGCTAATGCAAAGCTCTGAAGAATTTGTCATTCAGTCAGGTCATGCAGAAGCTTCTGAGAAATGCAGTGAAATACAGAAATGACAAATATTAATGATGGTGGTTTGCTGTAAATGTAATTTGAGTGAAATGATGAGGACATTTATTTTACAGTGCAATCTCTGATAGGATTATGTGCACTTAAAGGGATAGTTCAGATCTTATGTGGGATTATATGAGGTCAGTGAATTACCTACAGTAGACAGTGTCATGAACTTGTCATAAACATTATGTACATGTCATAAACATTTATGACTGCTGTCATTAAGTGTCATTCGGTTTTTGTAATGACAAGCTGACATTGTTTGGGTTGTCTTGATTATGACAACTTGACATTAATTAGAGTGACATTACCAGAAGATGTCTTTGTCATGACAAGTTGACATTACATTTGTTTGGGATGTCCTTATAATGACAAGTTGACATTAACCAGGATGACATTACCAGAAGATTTGTCATAACAATAATAATCATTATGTCAGCTTGTCATAAACACAAAAAGAGGTGCATTTCTTGTTAATGTCAAATTGTTATGACAAAGACATCTTATGGTAATGTCGTCCTGGTTAATGTCAAGTTGTCATTATAAGGACATCCCAAACAAATTTAATGTCGGCTTGTCATGACAAAGACAACTTCTGGCAATGTCACTTTGATCAATGTCAAGTTGTCATAATCAAGACAGATTAAGATTCAGTTCATTTACTGGTCTCAGAGAAATTTGACTTGGAACTAGGGGTCACCATACACATACATACAATCAACATATAGTCACCAATAATGTCAACTTGTCATTAAAAAAAACGAATGACATTTAATGACAGCAGTCATAAACATTTATGACATGTACATAATGTTCATGACAAGCTCATGACTGTGTCATGTCACTCTTATGTAGATACCTTAAAGTAAAGTGTTACCCCTATTTTAGCCTCCCCAAAAATTCAATATCAGTTTAAGTGTACGCTATATTAAGAGTATTTTCACCTCTTACCTTCAGCAATGTTTGATAGGGAACTGACATTTTTATATTGCTCTCTTCAAAGCCAGACTCCATTGAGAAAAACAGTAATTTAACATTGCTGAACACAGGAGATGCTGGCCTACCTCTGCCTCTGTCAGTTAGTGTGTTTGTGTTATTGTGTGATTTTGGCCTTTAAGAAGATTAGTTTGGATAAACCAAAGTTGCACAATATCACAAACAAACAAACTGAAAAGGCAGAAATAGACCAGCAGCTCCTGTGTTCTGCAATGTTAAATTACTGTTTTTATCAATGGAGTCTGGTAGCTTTGACAAAAGTATAGATGGGGAACCGAAGCCGTTCCCTGTCAGAACAGGCTGTCTGACGGCAAAGTAAAGTGCCTAAAATATTCTTAATATAGCATACATGTCAACCAATATTACATCTTTTTAGGAAGGACTTTTTTTAAGGAGCTAAAATTGGTTTTGCTGCCCCTTTCCAAAGCAATACTTTGCTTAGTTACTATGGCAGTGCTACTGTATGCTTCCTCAGAGTGTGGGCATGACGACCGCCATCTCCTGTATGTAATACACTGACCATGGATAAGTACATCATACAACCCCACTTTGAAAGATCCAAAATATCTCTTTAAATATATACAATAGCTTTATGGCTGTTAAGTTCAGATGTTCAGGTCTATCATAAACACTGCTTGCATGTAAGCAGGCCATCTGGGCTATTCTTATCCACATCACTGATCCTGCTTTCAACATTTCAGTTTCCTCTTTTCATTATTTTTGCTACATCCTCAAGTTATTGGGTATTTTTGAAGACTGCACTGGCAGCATTATTGTGCACATGCTTCATGCTGGCACGAGGAATGCACTGGCAAGACGAATACAGACAGTAAATCAGCATGACAGTATTCTTGGTAACATCACCCTACCTAAAGCTATTGTCCCATGTGACTGCGATCGTTCATGGCCATGGTGGCGGCCAGTCGGCTATATTAAGCCTCCTAAAACTCTGATGAATTATTAGCTCTCTGGTCTTTAGTGCCAGGGGTTGTGGCACCCGTGTGAGCACACAAACACACACACAGAACCCGTTATGCAACTGCTTATGCAAATGTGTCACCTGCTGTGGCTTACTAGATGAAATATCCTCTATGGTAGGAGTGAAGAATGCAGCTGTGACTAAACAACAGCGGCTCTGGATACACCCGTATGAACAGTATGAGTCAATGGTGTGTCAAAATGCCTGTTGCAGAAAGAATGGACAAGGGACTTTGCTGGAAACTGCAAAATACGCGAGGCAATTTCAAGAAGTAGAATTTAAATGGTGTTGATTTATATGGATGGAAATGATCAAAGCCTTCAGAAGATTTAATCCCTCCAACAGCACATGAGCAGTAACCCAATAAAGCCTGTCGAGACATATATCTGTATCTGCCCACAGCCAGCCAGATTAGCCTTAATTAAATAAAATCTCTCTGTGATTCAATGTGTTTCGCTACACTGCATAGTGCTTTGGACGCCTCTCTCATTTGATAGTTTACCCACACGCCTCTGACTTGTTGTGTGTGGAAAAAAGCATTATGTTCAAAATGTGCAACAGTTTATATCCGACAGCAAAAGAAAATCTGCTAAAACATAATTTTCAAATGCAGCCCAATAATCAAGCTTCGGTGAGATGTGTGTGAAAAGTTAATCTGGTTTAAGTGGCAGTGTGGGAAATTGTCTCTGTTTCAGTTTTTAGCCTGTGACATTTCTGTTTCCTCTCACCTGAGTGGGTTCTTGATAGCGATGTAGCGGTCTACAGCAATGGCCAGCAGGCTGAAGATGGAGCTCTGGGTGAGTATGAGGACGAAGCATGCGATGAAGAGGCAGCCAAAGAAATTGGCACAGAAGCCGGTGCTGATGATGGGTTGCGGTAAAAACATCACAGATGATAAATGAAAATACTGCAAAACTAAAAATACATTTTTCCAAATCTAATATAGACATATTCCTTAAGTTATTGCCCCAAATCAGTCACAGTCACAGAAAATGGTGTGATTTATTACACTTTCACTCAGAACTACACATAATTTAAAGGCTCAGCGTGTAGGATTTAGGGGGATATATGTTGTGTTTCTGTTGCCTTAGCACAAGCAGTTTATATCTACATAAAGAGTGTGTCTTCTTCCATTGAAATCGCTATGTTGCACCGCAATGTTTCTACAGTAGCGCAGATCGGACAGATCGGGCCATTCGCGTTTTTTGCATCAGCCACTGTAGTAAGAGGCCCCTCCGAGACGGGAGTGTCCAAAAAGCACTGATTTTTTTTTTTTTTTACCTGAAATTGTTATATTCAGCGTTTTTACCGGTTTAAATCACCAGGTCCGTTTGTTTCTGGGAGGAAGAGACCTCTGCAGATAATTTAGCTCCCAGTAAAAACCTCCTGAATATCTGGATCTTAAACTATGAGAGAAGAAAGGTGAGCACGTGCATTAGCAAGTGTTGGGCTAGTGGACTGTCTCCGACCAGCCAACAGCACCAATGTAAAGTGAAACTGCCCTGATCACAGAAAGCATTTCAGCAACTGGAGGTGGCTTTTTGTAATGAGAATGAAGCTTTTTGCTCACTGTTTTTGCATTGCTAGGCACCTCATGTTTATGCCAGAGCGCTCTGAACTCCTCAAGTTGAAAAACTTTAACTTAGAGCAGAAAAGCACCCCATGTCATCTCTTTTTTTCCACTGTCTAATCAGATGATTTGAGAGACGGGCCTTCTGAGCAAGTTTACAGTTGGTAAACAATGGAGGAGAAACTGGTGGTAGGGGTCGCTGGATCCCCAGAGCTATACGGCCCGACGATAGACAGCAGGTTGTCAAACTGCCCAGTGCATTGCCTTCTGTGTGATCAGGGCCGTATTCAGTGTTTTCACCAGTTTAAATTACAGGGTCTCTTTGTTTTGGAGTGAACACCTCCACGGATAATTTACCTCCAGATAAAAACCTACTGAATAAGGATCACGGAAGGAAGTTTCAGCTGGTTGCAATCTGCAGTCCTCACCACTCAACACCACTACATCCCCCTAAATCTTACACACTGGACCTTTAAGTCCTATAAAAACAAGAAATGAACACACTTTTAAATGAAATAAATGTATTAATACCTAATAGCAATAGCGAAGGGAATTGCCAGCAGCCCCACAGCAATGTCAGCCACTGCCAGTGACACCACAAAGAAGTTGGTGATGCTCTGCAGGTTGGAGTTGAGGCAGACGGCCCAGCAGACCAGGATGTTCCCAGCCACAGACAGGAAAGCGATCACCAGCTCCAGGCCAGTATAGACCAGCTGTTCAGTCTTCAGCATTGTTGTTTTTTTGTTCTCTTTTTTGCTTTCTTTGCGCTGTCATCCCACAGACTCAGCTGCTTCACTTGTTTTTAGACAAAATACCTGCTTGCCAAACCACATGGTACAACGTAAGGGAAGCGTGATTGTGTCATGCGAGGACAGACACGGCAGGAAGTTCCCACCACAAACATGACACCTGCCGAGCCTGACCTATGTCATTCTTTTTACTGTCACTCACACTGGATCAGTCTGTCAGTCTTCCTCTTTGTCTCTGCAAGCATCTTCGCCTCTTCAGCTCGGTAAACTTTGCCACAGACAGCGGCAGAATACTGAGGAGGGAGCGTCTGGGAGTTCTGCCTGACGGCTGCCAAATTAAGAGCAGTGTTCTGGGGAGAGAAAGAGAGAGGACACAGTCTCAGTGGTCTAGCCTGTATAAACAGATTGCAGGTTACCACACAGGTTAGAAAAGCCATCTATCTCTAGAGGACAGGGGGACAGTTTGTTTTCCATACAGGGCCGAGGCAGACAGTCCAACAATGCGCCTTTTATTTCAGGAAAAGTTTCCCGAAACCTTTCCACACACTAATCATTCCCGTCACTGACATTCTTTCTTCCAACATCGCTGATAGGCTAATTACGCAAATTAAACCCCCTATAAATTTCAAAGCCATTGTACCAACACTGGGACACTTTGTAAAGTTATCTTTGCTGTGTTTTTTTCAGGCTATTTTGCTAAATTCCTCTTTATCGTAAGCAGATTAGGACACATTGTTACAACCTCAGATAACCTCCACAAAGAAAGGAGCATGAGTGAAATGTGGGCCAAGTTACCCTGCTGGGGTACAGCAGCTCAGGGGGGTGAGGAATAAAGACACTCAGGTTCACAGATGATATCAGATAATAATAACCAAGGCTGTACTGGTAGATTAGTTAGTGTATTATAATTTATTTCTTTTTGAATTGCTGCAAAGACATTGTCGTGGAAGTTCATGCAGAAGCCTGCTAGGAATTTTAACTGTTAGCTTAGCGTAGCTATACCAGCCTTATTCTGTTTAATTTTCTATTTGCTATTTTTGTCTGTTTGTTTCTTAGTAGTATCAACCAGGACTGGTATGACCCAACACACATGGTCACTTCCTTGCCCAGAGTTAGACTAGAGCAGGAGGAAGCTGATAGTCTGGCTCTGGCTCAAATATCAGCCTTGTTTCCCAGAAATGATGTCTTTACACAACTAATCTGAAACAGCAAGTGCATTTTGAGGGAAATGTTCGGCTGAGCACATTAAGTTTTCTCTTAACATACTGTAATTTGGACATGTTGCTAATTAAGGTATCTGGCAAGATACAGAAATGTTGATATTAAACGTATCAGCGAAATGTTCACTGACAACATATTTCAGTTGTTTTCTGCCAAAATAGGTAATTTTCATTAGCCTAGTATTTAATTAGAGAGCCTCCATTATATCACTCATTTAAGTTAAGTGCCAAGAAATGGCTTGATGACACCCAAAGATGTGAACGCTGATACATGTAATATTTAACTGTAACGTGATAGTGGATTTTCTCTGTAACCGTATTATATGTGATGTGTTTTTGCTATAATGCAATATGTTATTACCTGTATTACATGCTGTATTTTATTGTTGTTTAAATTTGTCTAGGATGCCTTTTTACAGCGGGTAAAGGGACTGCCAATGAAAACTAGCCAAATCAGTTAATTCAGGTGCATTTACATTCCTTAAAATGTTGATTAATGCTCGCTGTCCCTTTACTTAAATAAATGAATAAATGAATAAAATAAAATAACATCAAATAAAGTATAATAAAATAAATTAAATTAAATTAAATTAAGTAAGATAAAATAAAATAACATTAAATAAAATAAAATAAAGTAAAATAAAATAAGATAAAATAAAACAACATGACATAAAGTAAGATAAAATAAAATTATATCAAATAAAATATAATAAAATAAAGTAAAATTAAATTAAATTAAATTAAATTAAATTAAATTAAATTAAAAAAATAAAATCACAATTTTCCCTAACCTTAACTAAAGTGCTTTTGTTGCCTAAACCTAACACAGAAATCTTGACATGAATCTGAAGTTCTGGTGTCAAAATCCTGCACTTTGTACAGTACATCCACCATCCTCCCCAACCACTTCCTTCCGAGACCTACGTGTACATGGATGTTGTGTTTTGTTGCCTGAAAGGAACATTGGCACTGAACATAATCCAGGCAGCGATTACGTTGCCACAACAATGGAATTAAGAAAGCAGTTTAGTAGCATACAAATGAAATTTCTAGTACACATGCACATCAGGTTCTCAGCTAACTCCATAACTGTTGAGCTAGTTCTTTAAGGGATCATGATCAAAAACTGTTTGTTTTTGTTACACATTTATATAAAAACTAGTGTCTTTCAAAATCATTAGGAGATTTTTTTAAGCTCAATAGATACCATCTCTGTCAGGCTACAATACCAGCATTAACATCTTAAATGAAACAAACAGAAACATACATTAAAAAAAACCTGCTTTTACTTCCTCTGATTTAAGTGGACAAAGCACACAGCAAACATTCAATATGTTGAGGATGGAAGTTATTGACTACAGTGAAAAGAGCAATTTGTAAATATGACCTAGTTCCTGCCAAGGTCCATACAGTGAGTAACATTTAACAAGATAAGATTCAAAAAGACTGAATGTCTGATTCTGTGACAATAGAGGTGATGTTGGGACCTGTGTGTGACCTATATTGGGTGCTTTATGTCAGCGTATCTCAGAGAACTGAAACTCCCAAACCAATCTTCATTCAATCACACTGCTGGCCAGTTTTTTTTTTCTCCCACTGTGTCAGAATTATGTCAGTAGGTTATCTTCTGATCACATGATGAGCTCACTGACCTCCTCTCTACTACTCAAATCTTAACACCTGGCAGATTCTCGACCTCCAGTCCGCTCTGAAATGGATGCAGCTTTGCAAAAAAGCTGTGATAATAATATTAATTATTAAATTAACAAAACGAAATTTAGCTATTGGGTAATTTCCCATTGAGTCATATTAAACCACAAAAAAACGGGGGATGGGAAATCACACTTTATCATCGTTCTGCTAAAAACAGGTGTAATTTGATTTAATAGCAGAGCAACTATTTCTTAAGCAGCACTTTTCCTGTCTTCATTTCATGAGAAATGAGAGAGAATTCCACTGACATTTACTTCTCAGTTAAACTGGCCAAACTTGTACTGTACTATATAAAGAGAGCTTGTTAAAACGCCCTAACTGCGCTTTACTGTCCTTACATGGAAATGTAAAGACACATCACTAGTGCCAGCGTTGAAAATGTAAAGAGAACATAAAAAGCAACCACTTGCTTTCCTTCAGCACATTGTTCTTTCATTAATCTCCCTTTGTTGGCTACATATGACCCTGTGGCTTTACCAGCAGTGATCGTGACTGGTAGTGGAGCAAAGTACTTTCTCTCTATTGTTTGCTGTTGAAATCTTCTCACAGGCCAAAGGAATTTAAAACCAGGCTTTATCCAGGGTGTGTGGAAAGCCCTTTAGTAATTTGAAATGTCAAGTGCCTGCAAAAGCCTCTGAACATGTACAAAAAAAGATTCTTCAAAGTAAAAGTGACGGAAAAAACAACTTACATAGCTTTCCCCCAACTCTGAAGTTTACATTCTGAGCCATCACATGCCACTTGTTTAACCTTCTTCCAGTTGACTGCTGGGCGAAAACTACTCCCCTTTATTATGACCCAGGCTATATGTGCCGAGGGGCCTTGGAGGAAGTGATAAGGAAATGCACATCCTGCTGGAGGAGGATCTGTCTCTGCCCTGTCAATCAATGCACCAGCTCAGCTCCACCAAAGTCGAAGTAAAAAACAATACAAAAAGCTGCAGTATTACTGTTGGCGAAAGTGCTGTGTGTGCTAATGAGGGAGGTGCTGGCATCACATTGTGAAGTCCTGATTGCAGGAGCAGATATATGACAGCAGAGAGTTAAGCATCAGCTGAGCCAAAACTGAACAAACACTGCAGGGCAAGAGATGTCCAGTGATGGTGAAAGCCTTAGAAAGTGACTTACATTATGGAGACTGTATATATTATCAGGCCTATGTACTTTTTTGTATTTCAGCCATCCACTTCATCAGTTTATTGCCATAAAACCCCCACAATCCTGACACAGAGAAAGCTTCCATATTTAAAGAATAACCATAACCCTTAAATCACATAGCAAGACACCTGTTATTAATTTAAGAAAATGTAGAAAATGGTCCCAACATCAACTTAAAAACACGTGTAAAACACAGTCTGAACATTTCTTACCTTACTTAAAAGTGTGAATATAAGACCTGTTTGCACCCAGTCAACAGTTCAGAGGTCGGCTGGCAGCGCACCACAGAAAGTAAAAAGAAACAAGAAGGTGATGCGTTTACGGCACAACATACAGCGTGGGGAAAACACACTGAAGTAAAGGAACAGAAACGCGGTAAGTTCTCTTTTAATAGCACCCCTGCTCATTTTCCGTTTGACACTGCGGTCGCGCCATCTACACTTCGGTCTGTGAGGAGAAGTTTGAAGGTGCGCACTGACGAGCTGCAGCGGCAACAGGAAAAAGCGTGGCTACAGGCGCGCCGCCTCCCGCTCTCTCTCTCTCTCTCTCTCTCTCTCTCTCTCTCTCTCTCACACACACACACACACACACACACACACACACACACACACACAGAATTCAGTTCACTTCAGTTCAGTAAGCTTTACTGGCATGACATTTCATATGTGTTGCCAACTGCACAATTAGAATTTAAGACACTGGATTTATTAATACAAAAAAAAACAAACAAAAAAAAAACTCATTAAGTGAAGGAGTAAATAAAAGGCAGTTGAGTCAGAAGCACTTTCATCAAAGAGAACTTTCTTTCCATTTGCAGCATTATATTTGGCGGTATGGCTCTGTTCTGGGGCCCCTCTGCCTTTCCTCGGCCTATGCAGAAAGCGTCTTCCACATGCCTACCTGAAAAGCCTAAGGTGGAGAGGAGCCTTGTCTCTCTCTGAAGTTGCTGAAATCTGGCACTTGGGCAGTGACTTGTGGCGTCAGAAACCAGTGCAAAAAAGGCATCCTGTAACATTGGAATGATACGTGACCGGTTGCAGTTATAGTAGCACCAGGCAGCGAAACATGGCGAATGTCCGAGTGGAGCGGGTGGTGGATGGGTCTGACAAACACTGATTTTCACCCGAGAGAGTGGTGTTTGCATCCCATAAGATTCTTAAGCCAAACCCTGTTCTTTTTTCCTAAACCTAACCGCGTGCTTTTGTTGCCTAAACCCAACCATGTGTGTTTGTTGTTGAAGGAAAAAAAAGTCAATTCACTCTGTTGTACTGATGTAGTGCTTTTATTTTGATAGAGACTGTATGTAAACAATAAATTTCCTGTAAATGTATCTTGAAAGAAGAGAACTTGACATGGTGTCCCAGAACGTCAACAACCAATGCACGTCGTATCTGGACCTGGAAAGTCCATGAGCAAAACTTCAATATGTGACGAGGTCAGAGTGAAAATGTGTTGCAGAGAGAGCGCACCTGTCTGCTCTTCCACATGCAAATGAGGAAAGCATGAGGCATAGAAAGCAGACCTCTCTGCCCTTCCATGCGCCTACATGGAAAGCCTAAGGCAGGGAGAGTAGCAGCAAAGACCCCCCCAATTCACAAGGGCTCACCAAAACTGGACAATAGATGATTGGAGAGACTTTGCCTGGTCTGATGAGTCTGGATTTCTGCTGCCACATTCAGATGGTAGGGTCAGAATTTGGTGTAAACAACATGAAAGCATGGATCCATCCTGCCTTGTATCAACGGTTCAGGCTGGTGGTGGTGGTGTAATGGTGTGGGGGAGATTTTCATGGCACACTTTGGGCCCCTTAGTACCAACTGAGCATGGTTTAAACACCACAGCCTACCTGAGTATTGTTGCTGACCGTGTCCATCCCTTTATGACCACAGTGTACCCATCTTCTGATGGCTACTTCCAGCAGGATAACGCACCATGTCACAAAGCTCACATCATCTCAAACTGGTTTCTTGAACATGATAATGAGTTCACTGTACTCCAGTGGCCTCCACAGTCACCAGATCTCAATCCAATAGAGCACCTTTGGGACGTGGTGGAACAGGAGATTCGGATTTGGACAAATCTGCAGCAACTGCGTGATGCTATCATGTCAATATGGACCAAAATCTCTGACGAATGTTTCCAGCACCTTGATGAATATATGCCATGAATAATTAAGGCAGTTCTGAAGGCAAAAGGGGTCCCACTTAGTACGAGCAAAGTGTACCTAATAAAGTGTACTTTCTCCAAGTAGATGTTTCATGTTAGTCTGGTCAGAGAGTGAATCAAAATCTTGGAGTTTACATTTCACAGTCCAAAGACATGCAGATTGGGGACTAGGTTAATTGGTGACTCTAAATTGTCCGTAGGTGTGAATGTGAGCGTGAATGGTTGTCTGTCTCTATGTGTCAGCCCTGTGATAGTCTGGCGACCTGTCCAGGGTGTACCCTGCCTCTCGCCCGATGTAGCTGGGATAGGCTCCAGCCCCCCCGCGACCCTCAAGAGGATGAAGCGGTTAGAAGATGAATGAATGAATGTTTTGATGTCTTCATATGTGCTACATTGTGGCAGGAAATGTTGCTCTGTCTCCACCTGTCTCTGAGGACAGAGCTGACACAGCCTGTCTTCTCTAGGCAGCCAGGTCTGCCTGTCTCTGCTGGTTTCTATGGTCAGGCTGTGATCTCTGAGTCTATTACATAGTCAGTGTCTTTGTCAGTTTCTGATCTGTCACAGTAGTCAGATAGTTTGCCATTGTGCACTGTCTGTTGTGGGCCAAATAGCATTGATGTTTGTTTGAAGTTTTTGTGATAGATGTCCAATAGTTGGTGTAGATTTCATTTCCTTTTCTTTGGTTGGGCTGGATTATGTGAGGGTTGTCCTGAGGCCTTGTGCTGTTAGAGGAGGTGAACCTCAGAGCAGCTGACTGAGAGGACTCCTTTCTATGTTTGTCTCTTGGCGTGTGTGTGTGTGGGTGTGTGTGTAGGAGACTGCACTGAGGGGGTCTTCTGGTAAACGGTGACACACAGATGACTGGAAATGACAATAGGCTGTGGGCCAAAAAAAATAAAGTGAAAGGGATCAAGAATGAAATCAAAATAGAACACAGTCCAAATACATTACATCTTTTATTTAATCAGACTTCACATTATTGATTGGTGAACCATAAGAACGTGAAAAGTTCTCCTCTGAGTCTACATGCACACCCTCCACCTCGCACCTTGTTTGGTTTGTTGTGCATATAACTGCGCACGCAGTCAATCAGGGGAATTGTAAACTGTTTATGTTTGAAGTTTAAGTGATGAAATGCAGCCTACACCACCTCTGGGATTTTGTTGCATGCTCATCCTGTGTGTTCATGGAGCTGCATCATTACTGTACCATCATCATATCATGTATGTAGTTTTGAAACCCCTGTTTAACAAATATTTCTTTCTTAAAGTTCAGCTCACACATGGATTGACATTCCTCTCTTCCTGTTTATCTCTCTTGTTGCTCTTACTTACCTTATATTGTCTTGAAGCTACTTCACAGCACTTTCCCTTGGGATAAAGTTCTATGTTATGTGATCTGATGTTATCATGTCATCTGTCACAACTTTAATAAGTGCATTTATTTATTATATTTGATTCCAGTTCATAGTTTTCTCTTTTTTGTGTTTTCAAAAATTCGAAAACATTTCGTAGCCATTAAACTTGCAGCTGTATTTGAAAGGTTTCAGCACAAAGAATAAACCTGCCTTTCCTTAAACTCTTTAGCCACTTTCAGACATTCATTCATTCATTTCTCAGTGTACGGGTCCAGGTGTGCTGGAGCCTATCCCAGCTGACAGTGGGTGAGAGACGGAGTACACCCTGGACAGGTCACCAGACTATCACAGGGCTTTAGACAGATAATTATTGTCTTTGGATGACCGACATATAAGTGATGGCTTGAGTGGTGTAAGGACAGTAGCCCAGTCCTTAACACCCATAAGACCAAGGAAATGACCATTGACTTTAGAAGGGCAACAAGAACAGCCCATCACCCCCTCCACTTACATGGGGTGGAAGTAGAGAATGTGGAGAGTCTAAAGTTCCTTGGCATCATCCTATCCAACTGCCTGACATGGACACACAACACCTCAAGCCTTGTTAAAAGAAAGCCCAACAAAGGCTGTTCTTCCTGAGAAAGCTGAAACAAGCACAGCACAGAACCACCATAGAGACCACCCTCGCAAACTGTATCACAGTGCGGTACAGTAGCTGCACAGTGGCAGAGCGGCAGGACTTACACTGGGTGGTGAAGACTGCACAGCGCGTGGTCGGGCTGGAGGTCCCACACCTGGAAGAGGTTAACAACCACTGTCTGAGAAAAAAGGCCTGCAGCATCACCTCAGACACCTCCCACCCAGGTCACTCACTATTTGAACTGTTGCCTTCGGGCAAACGCTATAGGTAAATACAATCACGGACAAGCAGACTCAGGAATAGCTTCTACCCTCGAGCTGTAGCCTCCATAACGAGAACACAACTGTAGTAAAACTTTTCAACAAAAGGCAGACAAATATAACATTATTTTTATATATATATATATATATATATATAATTTATTTACTTTTTTATATATTTCATTTATTTATTTATATATTTATTTCTACAATATTTAGAATTTTTACAATTACAATTTAAAAAATTTATTAATTTGTGTTGCTAAAGGTGAGTCATGTAATCAAGTTTTACACACACAAACACATACGCATACACATGCTACTGTGTGTGTGTGTGTGTTTTCAAACGTTTTGTTTTTTGTTGGGTGGGATTAAATCCTGGAGCCAGGCATCAGAGGAGATGCTATCACTTCTCTCTCTTGTCTTCATTTTCTTGAGCTGGCTTTCAAGATCAACCACACACAACCTTACGGCGCTCTCGGCCTTTAGACCGGCCATGAGGTTCTCGTCTTTGTCTTCATTCTTGTGTTGTTTATGAAATAGCGATGATGTGAAGGTGATGAAGGAAACTCCGCTGACACCGTCTTGCTTGTATACAGAAAAGGTTTATTACAAGAAGTACAGCATCAAATCAAGCACCTAAGATTGCCTGAGAGAGGGTTCAAAGCCAATATGAACTGCTCTGAATAACAGCCCCAACTACCCTGCTTATATAGGTTGGTTGTTTTTGTGAAATGTCAGACAAAGATAAACAGATGACAGACAGACACCCTAGTTGGACTTCACCAATTCTTGACCTAGGCCATAAATACCCTCTTGACCCTGGCCATATATTCCTTCTTGACCCTGGTCCCTTAACTGGTCATCTGACCCAGGGCGTCACAGTAGTGGTTTAGGCACCACACTTGCTATCCTCTTTGTCTTCAGCCACCTTCTCCTCTTTGTCTTCCGTCATTTCCAGCTGAACAATTTTCTGCTCAGCTTCCTTTAGAGAGAGATTCTCCTCTCTCTGTTGCCTGATCTTAGCCAGTTGGGAAGCTCTGGATTTCCTCCTCTCCTGTTTGAAGTAGAGTTGCTCCGTTTCCAGCTGCTCCTCTGCCTTTTTCAAGGCTGCTGCTGTCGCTCACTGTCCCTCCAGCTGTGATTGATGGGAGGTCTGAGATGTCTCCAGGGTCTTCTTATTCTCCTCCCTCTGTTTTCAGAGAGCTTTTCTTATCAGGCTCAGTGAATGATTCATTGCCTGAATTTTAGTGATTCGACTCTTGAGCGAGCATCAAATTCTGGCGTGTCCGTGTCAAGCAGTCTCACTGTAGTGTTTCTAGCTGCTGCACATGCCCGCCTGGTGGCACAGACCTCCCACTTCATCGAATCCAGCTCTGTTTGAAGGGTCTTTTTCTCTCTATCTTGGTCTCCAGCTTTTTCTCCGCACAGAGCTCCAACTTCTGTGGCTCCAGTTCCTTAATGACGACCTCTTTCTCACCATTTATCTGCTTGGATTTGACGTGCAGATTGTTATTAGCAGTGGTTCACTCCTTGTGCTCTTTCTGAATTTGAGCCATCTTGGTCAGCTTTTTCTTCACACAGAGCTTCAACTGCACCATCTAGAGTCATGTCTCAGTGGATGAAATTTGGAAATGATTGCTTTAATATTGCTTTAAGAGGGTGTGGCCTATTGCAGTAAATTTAAATTCTGAGACATTTCACCTTCACAGCAAATCACCAGTACGTCCTACAGAGCTGAAATTTCTTCAGCACATCCACTGAATTGTGACAAAGTTTATCTCACTGCAATGTATAGTCAATTCAGAAGTCCATCACTCTATATTTTTAAGAATATAGAAAATTAATTAACATCTATAGCCACAAAAAGTCTTCATTCAATTGCAACCAAAATTGACACACACATTCTTTGGTTCCCACCGAGCATTTTTAGGTCTATTATACGTCTAATATACGTCTAAATGTTCCTTAGACGTCTAGTCTAAAATTGGTCTATCAGGGGAATAGAAAAGAAAGTTTTTTAGACGTCTAAATCTCGACTATATCTATACTATACTGTATATCGCTCAACGGCTATCATTATTATTTTAGTTATTTTAGTTAGTATTTGGAGATCAGTTATGCACCTTACAGTTGTTTTTTTAATTAATAGTTATCGAATACTGGATTAAAGTGCAAATTCCGTCTAAAAATAGACGGAATCCAGGAGGTTGAAATTAGGTCTAAAAAATAACTAGACGTCTAATATCCGTCTATTGCTCAGTGGGTTATTAGATGTCACGTTTTAAATGGCGTTCAGGTCGCTTTAATGGTTAGCCTGCAGTGATATTAAATTACTTGTTGTAATTTCTACTGTATGCGCAACATTTTCTATTTCATAATAATCTTTAACCAAATGTCACCAAACCGGTAGAAAAAGATTTCTGCACACTTACATCTCTGCAGTGTTCCACTTTATTGTTGAGCTTTCAGTCTATTTGACCTTCATCAGAGCATAGGCAATCATTACAAAACTTGCAGGGTATGTTGAACAATAATGATGAACCACGTGTGAAATTATTTTTGAAATCGGTCAATAGGGAAGCACCAGTTCCAAACAAGTGCAACAGCCTTTTGCAACATTTCACTATAAATCAATGAGGGTTTGTTCAAACATCACCAAACTCAGTGGACTTCTTTAACTGAGCCATTAGAGCATGTCACCACAATGTTTCTGCATTTGACCAATAGGAAGTGACAGAGTTTCCAAAGAAGAGCGTGGTCTAGTCGAGATTAGAAGACGAAGACAAATTTGCCTTGCGGGACAATAAAGTTTATCTTATCTTATCTTATTTAAACGCAAATGAATGAGCATTTTTGTGACTATGATAAAACCTGTTGTTTATCTTTAATACGGGCAGGAAGTTCCATGCTGGCTTGAACCCTGGGATTGCTGCTTGCAGCTATATCTATACTTGTTTTTATGACATCTTGTGTGCTAAAGAAATTCAAATTTAAACACGGGCGTATTTCCAGGTGGCAATTGGGCCCCCTCACCCCATAGGCCCCGGTGCAACCACACTGCCAGAGCTGTCCATATTTACGCCCCTGGTGAAGACCCAATTACAGAAGTTTACGCAGTCCATTGTTAATAAATGATAAATATAACTAAGGAAGTATCTATAATACCCATATTTATTAAGAGAAACTGTCAGGTTTACACAGTGACTTAAATGGAGCTGCCGTACACGTCAGCATCGGTCTCACTGCGGATCAGTCAGATCTATGATTCATCACTTCTGAGTAAGGTTTTCTAATGACAAGCAAAAATGTTTTGGGTGGTTGCCAGAGAGATTTTAAAAACCAGAGTAGGTCTCCTGCTGAAAGTCTTCAGATTTAGACTACATCTTTGTCCTCTGTACAGAACATGTGCTTCCTTAGTCTGTACACAATCAAACACCCAGAACAAATAAAGCTGAGAAACAGGGTATGAACAAACAAGAACATAGCAACAACACAAGTATGTTACAGTGTGCTGATGCTATTTAAAGCAGTGATAACTGAGGGCAAAGCATTTTTTTTTTGCAGAGTAGTGTCCGTATCTATGGCCAGAGGGGAGAAGGGTGAGCATAGGTTGATGGGCTGGTCAGTGCTCTATGAGTGGTGGCAGTGTGAATGAGGGCTGAAAGACACGTTGGTGAATTTCAGGAGCTGGTATGTATGGTGAAATAGCAGGTGGCTCAGCACAGGAGGATGGGTTCAATAATGACGTTACAGAAGGAGCAGGTTTGACTGAGGGAGCCCTGAGTTTGCGGATGAGTCTTGATTCTTTTTTCATATCACAGAGATTATAATCGACAAAGTACATAAAACATTTCCCAAGACAAACTCTGTGCGTAATTCACCAACAGTGCAGCACTCTATGACAGATGGGACTGAAGATGCGTCAGTGGGGCTGGACACTGTTTGCTCTGTGGATAGCAATTTTATTCCCTGTGAAGATTTCCTGTTCACAGACACGGCTTATCATGTCTTATCATTTATCCAAACTGAAACACAAACTCATCCTCAAGGATATTTGCCAAGGGTGACCACGGATCTGTGAACACACCCAAGCCCCCCTAGTGTCTTACCAGATGGCCTCCAAGATAAAAGCAGTGATACTGCACTGGTTAATGCTGCTGCCTGCGGAGGAGCTACATCACCTGATTTGCTCTCTGCAGGATAACACTGGTACTCTTAGAGTCTTTCTGCCAGAAGCATGGCAGATTAGAGCGAGCATGCTGTATGTAACTTTCACTGAACAGCAGCTACTGTGACTACAAGTGAGAATTATTTAACGATAAATGCTAACACTTAGCTTAGCAGTAGCATATAGAAAAGAGTCATGAAGTTAGAGAAATTTAAAAAATGTCAGCAACAGCAACATCTAGTCCCATCTATGCTAACTTTAGCTAACGTTAGCCACCTTGACTGGTCATACCAGACCACTTATGCTATAGGCTGTGAAAGCCAAACCGTTGAGTGTATTCAATTGAACAACAGTGTGTTTTCACCCTGAGTTCATCATTATATCTATAAGAGAATGAGTCTCCTATTTTGTCTTTTAAAAGTTGTAGAGTCTCGACAAAGGAAAAAGTCTAGAGGACTTTGAAGTTCAAACAAGTGTGATGAAGGTGCTCTTTGGTAGAGAACACAGAAGTGACACAATCAGTAAAGTGAACCTAGACGTAGAACACGACTCATAAAGAGAGTGGTAAAAAAAAAAAAAAAAAAAAAGGTTTTCCGCCCAGGATTATGAATGTGGCCGTAGAGGAAAATCCGGAGAATGGAGGCTGAAGGAAGTGGGCTGATGGCAGAGGAGCAAAACAAGGTTGGAGAGGTTTGGCTGGCTGGGAGCGTGGCAGAAGAACAAACAGGCAGGCAGGTAAGTGAAAGTCTAAATTGAATTCACAATTCAACAGTGGCTTGAAGCTTGACTGTACCACAGTGGTACACTCAACATTCTGGTGAAGACTGGAGAGGAGAGTCAGTGTTTTATACTGCAGGGCTGATTACTGGATGGTTCTCAGGTGAGCTGAATGAATGTAATCAGGAACCCAGGAGAGAGAAGGCAATGACAAAAAGCTCAAAAAAGAAGAAAGGACCAAGGCACTCTTTGGGCAAAATGTTAAAAGTGCTGGTACATGTTGAGATAAAAGTGGGTAACAACCCACACGTAGTGGCACAGAGAGCCTTCTACACGTTGTAACCTGAAGCACAGTTTCCCCTTCAGTAAGCTGCAAAGTGATTGCTAACACCTGGTGATTGCAAACACCTGAGCAAGAGGCCAGAAGACAAGTGACAAATGTAAAGTATGATCACTAAATGGCTTTACAATGTGTCTAGAGGGAAAAAACAGTAGGACAAAATACACAACAATGTAGTTGTACAAACAAAAACACAGTAAAGAAAATGAACTTTTAATAATAATAACTTTCACATGAGTCAGGGAACACCTCGGATATAAAAGGAAAGTGAGAGCTAGAGATGAATGCTATTATAAATGATGAATCATTGGAAGATCTGTGTGAAGGGGGACATAAAGTAACGAATAGCACACTATTGAAAGAGCTCAACTGGAAATTAAAAATGAGGTATTTTAGAACACGTCTCATTGTGTCAAAGTGTGATAGCAGTGACACAAATCTGTGCTGGAGGGATTGTTCACAGGTTGCAGATCTCACACATTTTTTGGCACTGTTTAAACTTGAAGACATACTGGAAAAGGATTCATACACAGGTACTCACCACTTTGAACACTGACTCCCCATAAGACCTATTGTTTTTTTTATTTTAGGAGCAACCCCCGATGGAGCAATGGGTAAGAGAAAGGCTTACTTGCTGCATATTCTTTTATTGGTTGCAAAAAAAATGACAACTCTATCTTAAACTTGTAATAACTGATATCAACTTCCTATTTTATTTTATTTTGCTTAATTTAATTTAATTCCATTTAAATTAATTGTAATTTATTTTATTCTATTTTATTTTATTTTTATTTTTGGCAATACTAATCAATTAAAGTTTTGGTTTTTTTTAGACTTTTTATGCGGAAGCACATGTTGCCATGATTTCTAATTTGTATGTTTCCTTTGCCTAACTGTGAATACTTTTATCTATTTCTTGACATAGTAACATTGTATAATTCAGATTTCAATAAACATTTTGTTCAGAAATTATTCACTCTTTCATATGCATAGATGAAATTCATGCAGACATCAGGAAAAATTACACGAACATGTAAACTATTCATTGTATTCATGTCAAGTTTATTATGTCATGCTGTGTAGGGCGAGAGATATTTCACCGGAAAAGCTAAAATTAAAAAAAAGAAATCCAAACACGTCTTTCTATGTAGATACAAGGAGA